>NW_027256890.1:6632608-6824202 GCF_029215685.1 Pituophis catenifer annectens
CATTTTTGACAGATGGCAGTCCAGTCTCTTCTTGAAGGCCTCCAATGATGAAGCTCCCACAACTTCTGAAGGAAACTTCTGTTCCATGGGTTGATTGTTCTCATTGTCAGAAAATTCTTCCTTCTTTCCAGGTTGAATCTCTCCTTGATCAGTTTCCATCCATTATTCCTTTGTTGGCCTTCAGGTGCTTTGGAAAATAGGTTGACCCCCTTCCTCCTTTCTGTGGCAGCCCCTCCAATATTGGAAGACTGCTATCCTGTCTCCCCTGGTCCTTCTCTTCACTAGACCAGCCATGCCCAGTTCCTGCAACCATTCATCGCATGTTTTAGTTTCCAGGCTTTTGATCATATTAGATAGATTCAGATTAGCAGAGTTGGAAGGGACCTTGTAGGTCATCTACTCCAACCCTCCACCCAAGCAGGAGACCCTACACACCATTTCTGACAGATGGCAGTCCAGTCTCTTCTTGAAAGCTTCCAGTGATGAAGCTCCCACAACTTCTGAAGGCAACTTCTGTTCCATTGGTTGATTGTTCTCACTGTCAGAAAATGTCTCCTTATTTCTAGGTTGAATCTCTCCTTGTTCAGTTTCCATCCATTCTTCCTTGTCTGGCCTTCGGGTGCCTTGGAAAATAGCTTATGCCTCTGATTTCTTCTCTCTCGGCAGGACCCAAGATGCTGTGAAAAGCGGGCACTTTGTCAGCGTTCTTCACGTCTTGATGCAGCTGCAGAAGATCTGCAACCACCCGGATCTGATCAACCCTCGGCTATGCGGCTCCTCTTACGTTTCGGAGGCCTTGCAGTTCTCGACCGCCTCGCTGGCCTTAAAAGCCTTAGAGACCAGCCTGTGGAAGGTGAGTTGAAGGGTTGGACTCGCAAGGTGCCCTGTTGGGTGAGGAAGAGGGAGAACCTTTCCGACTTCTTATTTCTGATTTTATTCTTTTGCCCCAAGGTGTGACCAAGGACTCCACAATGTGTGTGTGTGTGTGTGTGTGAGAGAGAGAGAGAGAGAGAGGGAGGGAGGGAGAGAGAGAGAGAGAGAGAGAGAGGGAGAGAGAGAGAGATGGGAAGATGAAATGGACTAATGATAGAAGAGTGAAAATCCTTTCGACTTCTCATTTCTAATTTTATTTTTCTGCTCCAAGGTGCAACCAAGGACTCCACAATATAATTGTGTGTGTGTGTGAGAGAGAGAGAAAGAGAGAGATTGAGAGAGAGAGAGAGAGAGAGAGAGAGAGAGAGAGAGAGAGAGAGAGAGAGAGAGAGAGAGAGAGAGAGATGAAATGGACTAATGATAGAAAAGAACCTTTGCAACTCAAGGTTGAACTGTTGGGTCCTTGTTGCTCTCTGAGCTCGGTGGTTTTCTTGCAAACATTTCATAACCCAACTAGGTAGCATCATCAGTGCTAGAAAAGAATGGGATTTGCAGAGTGGAAGAGGAGGAGTCGGGAGGAGGAAGAAAAGAAAGACTGTGGGGTCCTTGATGCTCTTTGAGCTTGGTTGTTTTCTTGCAGACCTTTCATTACCAAACTTAAGTAACATCATTAGTGCTAGAAGAGAGTGAGGTTTGTAGAGGTGATGAGGAGGAGGAGGTCAGATGTTTCAGGACCCAACTAGGTAGCATCATCAGTGCTAGAAAAGAATGGGGTTTGCAGAGTAGAGGAGAAGGAGACAAGAGGAGGCAGGGGACAACGATTGTAGGGTCCTTGATGCTCTCTGAGCTTGGTTGTTTTCTTGCAGCCCTTTCGTGACCCAACTAGGTAAGATCATCAGTCTACTAAATAAAGGGACTAAATCAAATCATAACAGGTACCCAAGATACGCTTTCTTCCCTCTTGGCCATCCTCTAGGTTGCAGACCTGAATCTCTTTGACCTGATCGGGCTCGAGAAGAAAATGACGCGGTATGAATCCCAGGTGGTGCCCAAGCAAAAAATAACACGGAAGCTTATCGAAGAGATTTACACCTCTCCCCTGCCGCCTCCCAGGCCGCCTCCCGTCAAGCTGAAGCCCAACAGGTAAGCAGCACCCAGGCTTCCATAACGTCACCGCCCCTTTTTCAGCCAATGGTAATGTTGATCGGACAGTTGTCCCTGTTCAGTTTTGCGTGGCATGTTGATGCTGTTGTGGCTCGCCAGCGGATATGGCAGCAGACTCGGACAGTGAGGAGGTTGGGGAGGAACATGGGCCAGTCCTGGAGTCTGGGGAAGGCTCTGATGAGAGCTCTGCGTCGGAGGCAGAGAGGGGGCTAGGGCCGTCTGACAGTTATCGGCTGCCTTTGGAGTCAGACATCAGTGAGGCAGACGAGCATCTGGACCCTGTTCCCAGTGTGTGCATGTGCAGAATTGCCAGACAAAGAGAACAGCTAAAGAACAAGGGCCGACTCGGGAGTAAGGCCACAGGTGGATGGTAAAAGGTATAAATTCCCATAGGGAATAAAAGAGGAGCAAAAGGGGAATGGAGTTTGCAGGAGACAATTAGATCAATCCTACATCCTTGCCAAGTATTGCAGCGTCTAAAAGATATTGGCCTGGCCACTCTCCAAGCCTGATAAAGGTCGGTAATGGTGAACTATCTTGAAAGACTGTGGGAGAGGAAAGACTTTACTGGAGAGGAATTCACTGTCAATTAAATAAAAGGGGTTTATTGGGACGAGGACTCTGCTTCGTGCTGCTGGGGAAGCCTAGGTCAGAACAGATGCTCACAGTCGCAAGCACGGGTCTCAATTTCAGAATGGCGTTCAAGCATTCGAAGGAAGGAAGGAGGGAGGGAGGGAGCTTAAAGCATCTCCAAGGGTTAGGGCAGAGGTCCCCAACTCCTGGTCTGTGAACCGGCACTGAGCCACGGTATGCCAAAAAGAGGCCAATACAAACAAGCGAAGCCCCATCCATGGGATACAGGCAGCATGCAAAATTACGCCCCCTTCAGTCTGTGGAAAAAAAAACTCTCCACAGAACCAGTCCCTGGTGCTCAAAAGGTTGGAGGCTGCTGGGTTAGGGCACCATACCCATCCCCTAAATATTTGACTCCCCTCCCATGCTAAGGTCATTAACAACTTAACAGAGTGGGAAATGGACCTTGTAGGTCATCTAGTCCAACTCCCCCACCCAAGCAGGAGACCCTACACCATTTCTGACAAATGGCAGTCCAGTCCCTTCTTGAAAGCCTCCAGTGATGAAGCTCCCACAACTTCTGAAGGCAACTTCTATTCCATTGGTTGATTGCTCTCACTGTCCAGGTTGAATCTCCTTATTTCCAGGTTGAATCTCTCCTTGTTCAGTTTCCATCCATTATTCCTTGTCTGGCCTTCAGGTGCTTTGGGAAATAGCTTGACCCCTTCCTCTCTGTATCAGCCCCTCAAATATTGGAAGATGCTATCCTGTCTCCTCTGGTCCTTCTCTTTTCTTCACTAGACTAGCCATGCCCAGTTCCTGCAACCGTTCATCGTATGTTTCGCCTAATCATATTGGTTGCTCTTTTCTGCATTCTTCCTAGAGTCTGAACATCTTTTTTGTGTGTGTGGTAACCAAAACTGGATGCAGGATTCTAGGTGTGGTCTTACTAAGACTTTATAGACTGGTATTAGTACCTCACTTGATCTTGATTGTATCCCTCTGTTAATGCAATTTAGAATTGTGTTGGATTTTTTGGCTGCCGCCGCACACTGTTGGCTCATATTAAATTGGTTGTCCACTAAGACTGCAAGATCCCTCTCACAGTTGCTGCTATTAAGCCTGGTTTCACCCAGTCTCTATGTGTACTTTTGGTTTTTCTTGCCTAAGTGTAAGACTTTACTTTTTCCTACATTGAATTTCATTTTGTGAGATAGGGCCCTGGGTTCCAACCTGTCAAGATCCATCTGGATCTTGAGAGATTAAAAAGGATGCTGGAGCGTGCCTTTGGCTTAAGACAGGAGAACCCCCAAATCCTTCTCTTCCTTGAGCAGAGAATTTTCCTCAATTTTAAAATATGGCCGAAAGAAGTCTCTGAAATACATTTTGCTTGGTGTTCTTTTTTTCTTTGCTGATGACTCCAAGAGTACTGTGTGGGAAATCATCATAGCACCGAACCATTGTTGGGGTTTCTTTTTTTTCCAGATTGTTTCAACCTGTTCAGTACGGACAAAAACCTGAAGGCAAGATGGTCACCTTTCCTAGTGCTCAAGTGCAGCGGGCCACCAGTGTGGCTACGGTTGCCCAACAGACCCAAGTGCGTGGAAGATCTCCCATGACGACGGTGTCTGCCAATCAAGGTGAGAAAGTTGATCCTTCTCGGGTTTCCTTCCTTGTCAACAAGGGTGGGTGGGTTCCCCTTTCATGCTCATCCTCTCACCCTCCCTCCCCCATGACAAACCAGTCTTCCTCAACCTGGTGTCTTCCTGATCTATTGAGGTTCACCACAACCATAATTACCAGCTCAGGTTGGAATTCCTGCACCTCTGGATGAAATCAAAGTTGAGGAAGCTGAAGTCAGTCATCCTACTGGAGTGCACGGATTGGGTAGATCCGCCTAATCATATTTTCTCGAACCAGCATTTCCAGATGTGGATCTCAGGCCAGGCTGGGTTTTACAGATGTTGAGTTGTCCACTTGGGATTTTTGATGAAGGATTCCCAGGTCTTTTACCTGACCTTCTCACCTGGCTTGAGCTGCATTCAATGGTTTCTCTTGAATGCGTCCTGAGCTGGCCTTTGGAAGCTCAATTCTGAGGTGGTTCTGTAAATTGTGAACCCAATTCTGTGGTTCTTCAAGGTGCTTTCCTAGGTTTTGGTGGGCAACTTCCTGAACTTCAAGGCAGGATGCTCTTGTTCAATTCCCTTGGGCTGAGACATTTCCAGACATTTTTATTTCATTTGTTCAATTTATACACCACTCATCACCACCATCAAGTGACACTAAGCAGATTTCATTTTGATGGATTTAACTCTGAAGAGCTGATTTTAAACTCTCCTACCCCGTCCATTTTTCCCCCTTTTGATTTAAAATTTTGAATCAAAGGGAATAAAAAAATGAACGACAGCCAATTGTCATGCTCTTTCTGGAGATGGTCCAGGCAAGCGACTTGGGGCTTAAATGCTTAAAATTCTGCATCCCAAGCTTGGTTTTAATGAAGTCAATCCCAGCCTGTTCACTAACCTCATTTTGGCTCGTCCTCAGAGTGACTTCATTGTGCTTTGTTCGAAAATCTGGAATGGAAGGTATCGAAGCATTCAAGCAAGCCTCCTCTTACCTGTGTTTTCATCATCCTTTTTTTTTTTTAATGTTTCAGCTTGAGCTGAAAGTGAACATTTCCAGCAGTATGTTTAGACTGTGTGTGTGTTTGTGTGTCTTTGTTTGGTCTCAAATTCAGTGAGTGGTTAGGATGATGAAGCTGCTTCTTCAGGGCACCCCTACTTATTTGTTTGTTTCTTTGTTTGTATCCCACCACTATTATTTTTACAAATTACTCAAGGCAGCAAATGTATCCAACATCTTTTTTTCCCCTCCTCCTCTTTTCCCCACAACAACAACCCTGAGAGAGAGAGGGAGGGAGGGAGAGAGGGAGGGGGAGAGAGAGAGAGGGAGGGAGGGAGGGAGGGAGAGAGAGAGAGAGATGATAGATGATAAATGGAGAGATAGAGAGATATTGGATGGATGGATGGATAGAGAGAGAGAGAGAGAAATAGAGAGATAAATTAAAAAAAACTGTGGACAGACAGACAGACAGAGAGAGAGAGACTGGCTTAAGGTCACCCACCTGGTTTTCTTGCCAAAGGGAAGAACTAGAACTCACCGTCTCCCGCTTTCTAGCCCGGCACCTTAACCAACCTGGCTCTCTTTATACCACCCCGGCTCTCCTTTGATAAAGTTTCATGTTGGAAAGCCTTCCAAGCTTTTGAAGCGAAGAGCTGGCAAACCCACCTGAACTCTCCCCTCTCCCCTGCTCCTCCCCAAAGTTGTGTTCCCGTGTGTTTGTGCATGTGTGTTTACGTGCGCGGCTGCCGTGAAGCTGAATTCAAGCATAGAGTCGCTTTCAGCGCCTTGATTTAAGGCTCCCAAGTCATCTTCATTTTAACGACCCCATCCCCTGCGGGGTGGAGTCTGGGCAACTGAATGGAGCTGGCAGAGTGTTTTAATGGCCGGATGCCTTTCCTGTTGCCAGTGTGGAGTTATATTCAGCAGATATATTCTCAGTGTGTCCCAAAAGAGAAATATCTGCCTCTATCTAGGATCGAATTCACAGCCTCCCGATTGCAAGGCTAGAGCTCCACTTCTAGGCCAACCGCGCCACTCATTTAAGGCTCCCAAATGACTGGATTTTCCTTGCTTTTTTTTTTTTTTTAAGGCAACCTGTCTGTACTCAGTTCCCCCCCCCCACCTCCCCACCCCAGACGTTTAAAACTTGTGACCGCTGAAATTTCTCCGTTGCTCGAAAGGGGGAAAAAAAGGACCGACTCTAACCGCTTATACCCCCTGACCTTATTGATTGCAGCCGCCGTTGCCGTCTCCTCGGCTGCCACCGCAGCGCCATCACAATTGCAGTCTTCCTCCAGTGTTCCTCCTCCTTCTCCTCTTCCTCTTCCTCCTCCAAGACATCAGCCAGCAATGACCTTCGCCAACGCAACTAGCCCGGCCCATCCAGTGAAACTGCGGGGCCAGGCTACCGCCCCGGGCCTCCAGCTAGGGCAGGCCCAGCCACAGGCCCCCCCACCCACCATCCAACAGAGTGTCCTGCCTCAGAGGCTCCTGTTAACCAGTCAGGCACAGGCTCGGTTACCCAGTAAGTGCCCCTCTGCCCTGCTTCCTAGGTTTCTCCAGCCTCCTCCTCCTCTTCCTCCTCCTCCTCCCTCCTCCTCCTCTTTTCCAAAGCTTCCCTGAGGTTAAGTTATTAGGCACCCTAACAATGTGTGCAGGGATACGCATATAGATATAGGAGAGATATTTGGACGGGGGCTCGGTTTGCTCCTTCCCTTTCCATTCTCCTCCCCTTTGGAGTTTGCTTTGCTCACCGTTTTACTTTGCTTATTTGGGGAACAAAAAGCTTTGGGTTTGTTTTTTTTAAGTGCAACACAAGAGCCACGGTGGCGCAGTGGTTAGAATGCAGTAGTGCAGGGTTACTTCTGCCGACTGCCAGCTGCCTGCAGTTCGGCAGTTCGAGTCTCGCCAGTAAAAGTTGACTCAGCCTTTCCATCCTTCCGAGGTGGGTAAAACGAGGATTCAGATGGTTGGAGGGCAATAGGCTGACTCTGTAAACCGCTTAGAGAGGGCTGTAAAAGCACTGTGAAGCGGTGTTTAGATAAAGGGTGGGGAAAGGCTCCGAAAATTGATGTGAACACACAGGTAGTCCTTGACTTAAAACCCTTTCATTAGTGACAGTCCGAAGTTAACGGCACATTCAAAACACTTTCAGCATCTCCCACGTGAAAATCTCGGCAACTGGCATGGACGTGCGACGGTTGCACCAGTGATTTCCACTGGAAACCTTTCCAGGCGGTTTCCGGATGAGCAAGGTCAACCGGGGCAGCCAGATTCGTTTTAACGACCGCCTGATTCGCTTAATGACTACATTAAGTGATTAATTTAACCAATGTGGCCACAACAAAAGGCTGTAAAATGGGGCACGAGTCGCTTAAGGACTGCCTCGCCTAGCCACGTAAACTTTGGACTTCGTTGTTGTGGTTAAGTCAAGGACTACCTGCACATTAGCGGTGTCAACTTAATCTCACTTCTGCATGTTTCTTCTTTTTGGTCAGCCTTCCTCGGAAACTTAAATTTTGGGAAAGGAAGAAAAAAACACATTTCCTCCTAATTTAATTCTTTCATTTTTTTTGGAGAACACTAACCTCACAGGAAGGAATCTCACACTCCGTAAGGAAGAATGGGAAGCTGGGCTAGGAACAGGCCTAAGGCGGTCTATTTCCGATGGTAGATGAACTATTAGCACATCTGGAGCAATGGTGGGTGACTCCGGCCCCTTTACCACCTGCGGACTGCAACTCCCAGAATTCCTGAGCCAGGGATTCTGGGAGTTGAAGTCCACAGGTGGTAAAGGAGCCAGGGTCACCCACCCTTGCTCTTAGAGACTCTCGAGCACTGTTGTACTAATGTTTCCCCCCGGGGGAACCCACTGCCTTTATAAAAGTCAAACCAACATGCCACGTTCAACTCCAAAACTTTGGAGATTTAACGTTTGGAGGGGTTTCCAAGCATTAAAAATTCTGATTTTTTTTTTCTTTTTCCCTTTCTGAGTTGATTTTACGGAGAAGCGTTTCGCTTCATGTGAATAGAGCCCAAACTTCATGTTTCATTCATTGCAGGGGGACACACACACACACACACACACCCAAAAAATTGTCACTTCCAACCAATAAACCTTCAATTCTTCATCAGAGGGAGTCTGTGACAAGATAACCTTCTGTGCACTGAAATAATACATTTGCTGAATCCGAGTCCTTTTGGCTAGAACTGCATGAAGCTTACCGACCTCCCCAGTAGAAAATTCGTCGTTGCTAATTGGACGTTTCCAATGAATTGGGGAAATCAAATCCCTTGGGGATCATCTGCAAATGGGATTGGGAGGTCCAATGAATCTGCTTTTGCGTTGATCTCCAAGCCCAAAATTTGTAAAGCAGTCAAATATATATACAGTAGTGGCCAAAATTGTGGAAACCTTTTAGGAAAAGTGTATTTTCTAAAGCTAGCTAATAACACCACTTTTGTTTTTTGGAGTAGTACCATAAAATTATATGGAAAGATAATTTAATCAAGAATGTAATGCCATAACTTTTATGAAGGATTTGCTATTAGAATAGCAGTTACAGTATAAAGAAGAAAAATGAAACACATAGAAAAAAGGATATACAAAAACGATCACCATAGAAAAAATGAGATATACAAAAATTATCACCATGTCAGTTAATACTTCGTTGGGTAACCTTTAGCATGAATGACGGCCTTACAACGTCTTCCCATGGAGTGAACCAAGCCTTTTAGTTCTGCAGCTGTTATAATGTGAAACCAAGATTGAATGATGGTTTCTATTAACTGGGTTTTATTGCTGGGTTACTTCCAACTAACCAGTTTCTTTAGTGGGCTCCATAGATTTTCAAACTGGGTTAAGGTCTGGGCTATTCCCAGGCCATTCCAGCAGTGGAATAGGATTATCTTGAAACTCCAAAAAAAAAAAAGTGGTGTTATTAGCCATCAAACCTCAAAAATACACTCTTCCCAAAAGGTTTCCACAATTTTGGCCACTACTTTATATATACTTTTTCTGGTCAATTATTCCGTGTGCCCTGTGCATTGTTAATTCCTACCTCTCTTGAGCTGTGTTAGTGTTTGCTTTTGAAAAGGCAGTAGAGGTCCCCGACCTTAAGGACTTTTCTTCTCTCTCTTTTCTGAAGTGTCACGTGAGTTTTTTCCAGGTCACGCTTGTTAACCTGTGAAAGTGGAAGGATCTCTGTCCTCGGCCTGCCCCAATCACCCCACCGTTGCGCATTTAAAGAAAGTGAGCCTGATGCAATTGGCCCGTCACACCTGTATCAAAGCTGTACCTGTGGAACTTCTTGGATGACACTTCCCTCCTCCCCTCCCTCCCTCCCTCCCGCTCTCCGCTCCCACCTCTGCATTCTCTTCCATCTCTGCATGTGGTTCACATCCTCCGTTTTACTAACCACCACGACAGGAAACCAGGGAATGTCTGGGAGAAGCCCCCCCCCCCACCTGCCTCGCCCTCCCCTTCTTCACGGGTGCTTCCACCCCTCTCCCCCAGGTGGTGAAGTGGTCAAAATAGCCCAGCTGGCTTCCATTGCAGGGGCACAGGGCCGGATCACGCAGCCGGAGACGCCGGTGACGCTGCAGTTCCAGGGGAATAAATTCACTCTGTCTCACAGCCAACTCCGCCAGCTGACCGCAGGACAGCCTCTACAACTGCAAGGTGAGTAACTTTGAAGAACTGTTGTGGCCCATCAGCCGGCGGCAGGCTCAGACAATGAGGAGGTTAGGGAAGAACTTGGGCCAGTTCTGGAGCCTGGGGAAGGCTCTGATGGATGCTCAGCGTTGGACACAGAGATAGAGCCAGGGCCATCCGACATTTACCAGCTGCCTTCGGAGGCGGCGATAAGTAGGGAGGAAGAACAGCTGGGGCCTGTTCCAGATGCGCATATGTACAGAGCAGATAGGAGAGGTGAACAGCCAACAATGAGATGGCTCAGGAAGCAAAACAAATGTGGACACTGAATGGCCCCTCCCTGGCTGGAGAATAAATAGGAGGAAAGGGGAGCGGTTTGGTTGTCACAGACAACCGTTCGCATTTCTGGAAAGTTTGCTCCTTGTGTGTTTCGGGAGACAAAGACTGCTTTGCCAGAACTGAGGTTTGTCTATTTCTCTGTTTGAACTGACTTAATTTGCAGCCTCCCAGCCTTGCATTTATCATAACAAGCTGATAAGGACTATTCTTTTAGTTAACTTCTTGCAGGACTCTCGTCTGGACTTTCTGTTGGTGAAGGCAGTTAATTCCCAATGTGTAAATAAAGAGGGGTTTTTTTTCGTGGGGAATCTGTTTCTTCCTTCTGCGAAGGCTGGGTCAGAACAAGAACACCTCCGGGGAGCTTCCCCATCCCCAGCGTTTTTCTCGATTGGGGTGGGTGATCCTCCCGTGCTTCCTGGGACTTATTTTGAATTTTGCGTGGTCTTCCGGTTGTGGACATTAAGGACAATTGCATCCCTGTTTGATTTGGTGGCAGCAGTGCCTCAGATAGAAAATCCATACAGAGAGTAGTGAGGACAGTGGAGAAGATCATAGGAAGCTCACTTCCCATTATTCAGGACACTGCTTATAAGCGCTTAGAGCTCAAAGCATTGTTAGAGACCCCACACACCCACTTCATGGTCTGTTTCTGTTGCCCTCCTCTGGGAGGATGTTTCAAAGTATTTCTAGAAGTACTACCAGATTCTGTAACAGCTTTGCTTCCTACGCCATCCTATTTGTCAGGGTTCCAAGTAACACACCCAACAGAAGCAAAACTCCAAGGCAGGCATATTGGCAAATCTAAAGTATAGATTTATTAGGCATGTCATATTGGCACATCTGGGGAAACCTCACTCTAAATCCCTACTCGGGTCTCCCCCAAGTTAAAAGTAAAGTTTTATTTCCCCTGCCCATGCAATCCATCACATGGTCCAATCAGGTCACAGCCCAAGGGTCAGTTGGTCTTCGATCCCACCTCCTTGCACCTGGGGGGAAAGTCCTTGGTTCTCAGAGGAAAGAATTTTATTTTGGCTACAATCCCCCAGCTATCTCTACCTCCACCTCCCTCCTGTTCCCACAGCTCGAGTCATCTCCACTGTGGCAGCCGTGAAGGTCCCAGGAGAAAATGGCTTCAGGGCTGACACTATTCTAAATTGTCAAGCTAACCCTCCCGGATCATTCCCATTCAGGAGTGTTGTGACCTCGGCTTCCTGAGTCATTAAAACACATGAGTAGTCCCCAAAACCTCTTTTATTGCAACAGCTGTGAATTACGTTCATTCACAGCTGAGTCCCAATTAGTTGCAAAAAGTCCTTCGGGAGAAGTCCTTCGGGATAATCGCCAACCTTTATCTCCCTTCACATGCTGCCAAAGACCTACTTGGCAAAGCCACATGGAGTCCAGAATCAAACAGAGATGCCAACTGGGAACAGAATTAACAACGTTGCTTTCCTGTAAAGGGGCCACGTGCCTTTGCTCTTCTTTTAAGCCTTATGGGAGGGGCCAATCATCTCCAGGCCTTACTCCCGAGTCATCCCTTTTGTTTTAACTGTTCTTGCCTTCGGGCAGCTCTGTGCATGCACGCACTAGGAGTTTTGCTCCGTTTTACGACCCTTTTTTTTTGCCACGGAAGTTTAAAGCAAATCCCTACAAGTGTTTAAGTGAATTATGCGGCCTTAAAGGGATTCCAGCTTCCCCCATTGACTTCACTTGTCGGAATTGGGCTGGGAAGGTCGCCATGAGGTGATCGCATATCCCTGAGATGCTGCAGCCATTGTTAAATGTATGTCGGTTGCCAAGGGCCCAGATTTTGATCGTGTGATTGTGGGGATGTTGCAGTGATGGTAAACTTTTCCTTTTCGGGCCTTTTCTCTGCCCTTTTCCAGCCTTTTTTCAGGCCGTTTTTGAGGCTAATTTTGGGCTGTTTTTGAGGCTTTTTTCGGGCCATTTTCAAGGCTTTTTTTGGGCCGTTTTTGAGGCTATTTTCAGCCTGTTTTTGAATCTTTTTTCAGGCTGTTTTCGAGACTTTTTTCAGGCCGTTTTTCTGAAAAAACGGGCCGAAAAAAGCCTCTAAAACAGGCCGAAAAGAGGCCCCAAAACAGGGTGTGTGGAGGCCAAAAAATGGCTGGCGGGTGGGCAGGGCTTTGGCAATATTCAGCCTATAAGATGCACAGACATTTTCACCCCTCTTTTAGGAGACAAAAAAAGTGCATCTTATAGTCCGAAAAATACAGTAGTTCCTGAAAAAGTCAGTCCCTTTTTCTTTCCCTTCAAATTTCTACCCCTCCAGGCAGTGTCCTGCAAATTGTTTCGGCTCCGGGACCCCAATATCTCCGACCTCAGGGTCCTGTGGTGGTGCAGACGGTGCCCCAGCCTGGGACTGTCCAAAATGCTCTCAATGCACTAGGGAACCAACATCCAGTAGGGTTGCAGACTTCGTCAGGAACTCAGCCAGGTAAGGAGCCTTCGTTTGCGTCCATCTTTCCGCCTTACCTGTCCCAATTCCTGCATTGCTGTGACCCTCAGAGCATTCACGAGAGGACAACGAACCAGAATTATCGATGAAGCCACCGCAACTGCAGCCAGCAATGTTTGCAAACCTTAAATTGGAATATTGCATCCAGTTTTGATCGCCATGATGTAAAAAAGATGTGGGGACTAGAAAGAGTGCAGAGAAGAGCAACCAAGATGATCAAAGGCCTGGAGGCTAAAACATATAAAGAACGGTTGCAGGAACTGGGTATGTCTAGTTTTATGAAAAGAAGGACTAGGGGAGACCTGATAACAGTGTTCCAATATCAGGGGCTGCCACAAAGAAGAGGGAGTCAAGCTATTCTCCAAAGCACCTGAGGGTAGAACAAGAAGCAATGGGTGGAAACTAATCAAGGAGAGAAGCAACTTAGAACTAAGGAGAAACTTCTTGTCAATTAGAACAATCAACCAGTGGAACATTCACAAGTTGTGAATGCTCCAACACTGGAAATTTTTAAGAAGTTGTTGGATAACCATTTGTCTGAAGTGGTGTAAGGTTTCCTGCCTGGGCAGGGGGTTGGACTAGAAGACCTCCAAGGACCCTTCCAACTCTGTTATTCTATTCTATTCTATTCTTAAATGTGAACATTTAAACTTTTTTTTATTTTAAATGCCCCTTGTAAAGCTTTTTTCCTACAGCAAGTAAGTGCCCATTAACGAGAAAGAAATATCTGCGGATATTTCTAATTGCACTTGGTGACTAGTAAGTAGTGAAATGCAAGGATGCTCTTGATAGCTGGGGCACAGAGCACAGGTAGCCCTTGACGTACGACCACCATTGAGCCCAACATTTCAGTTGTTAAGTGAATTTTAGCCCCTTACTTGCCACAGTTGTTAAATGAATCACTGCAGTTGTGAAGAGAAGAGAATGTAGAACAGCATAGCATGTAGAGTAGAGATAGAATAGAATAGAATAGAATAGAATAGAATAGAATAGAATAGAATAGAATAGAATAGAATAGAATAGAATAGAATAGAATATTGGAATGAAGAATGGAATGGAATGGAATGAGTTAGAAGGGACCTTGGAGGTCTTCTAATCCAGTTCCCTGTTCAAGCAGAAGACTCTATACCTGTGATGGCGAACCTATGGCACATGTGTCACAGGTGGCACGCGAAGCCATATCTGTGGGCATGTGAGTGTTGCCCTAGCTCAGCTGCAGCGCATATGCGCGCACCGGTCACCTGATTTTCGGCCTTCTGGCCCACTGGAAGTCAGGAAACGGGCCGTTTCCGGCTTCCAGGGGGCCTCCGGGGAGGTGGGGAAGGCTGTTTTCGCCCTCCCCAGGCTCCAAGAAAGCCTCTGGAGCTGGGGAGGGCGAAAAATGGGCCTACCGGGCCCACTGTGCCATCGTGTGCCAAAAGTGGGGGTCGCACAGGTGTGTCTGTGTCACGTGTCACCACCCTGGGCTCCCCCCACTTTTGGCACGCAACGGCAAAAAGGTTAGCCATCATTGCTCTATACCATTTCTGATAAGTGACTGTCTTGACTCTTCTTAAAAACCTCCAGTGATGGAGCACCCATGATTTCTGAAGGCAACTTCTGTTCCACATCTTAATTGTCCTCACTGTTAGGAAGTTTCTCCACAATTCCAGGTTGCTTCTCTCCTTGTTTAGTTTCCATCCATTGTTTCTTGTCCTGCCCTCTGGTGCTTTGGAGAATAAGTTGACCCCCCCCTCCTCTCTGGCAGCCCCTCAAATACTGGAATACAGCTATCATGTCACACCAATCCTTCTTTTCTCTAGACTAGCCAGACCCAAAATCCTGCAGTCTCCAGGCCTTTGATCATCTTAGTTGCTCTTCTCTGAACTTTTTCCAAAGTCTTAACATCTTTTTTTGTAGTACGGTGACCAAAATTGGTTTCAGTTATTCCAGGTGTGGCCTTAGCGGTAAGGTAAGTAACCCAACTGTTCAGTGAATCTGGCTTCCCCATTGACTTTAGTTGTCAGGAGGTTGCAAACCATCACAAATATGCCAAAAGTCTGAATTTTGATCACACGACTACAGGAATTGCTGCAGTGGTCTGAAGTGTGAAAAACGGTCACAAGACACTTAAGACCGTGGAAACCGTGAAGGACCACGAGAAACGCCCCTTTTTTTTTAGTGTTGTAACTTCGGACGGACGCTAAAGGAACTGTTGTAAGTGGAGGACTATCTGTGTGAATGCGACCCCATGACCTCCACCGTTTGATTCAGAGGACGAAGCCATTTTATAAGAGGATGCTTGAGCCATAGAAACATTTGATTTAGGTTTTAAGTTTGTGTTTCCAGGAAGAACCATGGGGGCTAATTTGGCATCGGGAGATTCTGCTTCGTCCCTGAAGTCCGGCATTCATGGCGGTCACTCACAGGTACGGCAACTTATTTTGTATTTGCGAACCACCAAAGCCTCAAAATTAAGGTCTCTTTCAAATCTCTTTTGGAACTAATGTGATATGCCCCATACCACAGTCAGTCAGTCTTCCTTCCTTCCTTCCTTCCTTCCTTCCTTCCTTCCTTCCTTCCTTCCTTCCTTCCTTCCTTCCTTCCTTCCTTCCTTCTTTCCCACAGTCTTCTTTCTTTCTTTCTTTCTTTCTTTCTTTCTTTCTTTCTTTCTTTCTTTCTTTCTTTCTTTCTTTCTTTCTTTCTTTCTTTCTCTCTCTCTCTCTCTCTCTCTCTCTCTCTCTCTCTCTCATCCTCCCTCCCTCCCTCCCTCCTTCCTTCCTTCCTTCCTTCCTTCGCCTCTTGCGCAACTTTATTCTCATTTTGGCATTATGGCTTGTCCTCTTTTTTTCGAGATGAAGCTGCATATTTTAAATTGTGGGGGGAAAAGGCTACATTTTGTAGTTATTTTTGGCGTAAGCAAGGCTTAAGAAGAAGATCGTATGAGCACAAATCACAGCACTTGAAGAAGTTTGTTAGAATTATTATGTTGTAGTTATAGACAGCCAGATGTTTAGTCTGGAGTTGACATTTTTGTCTACCTACCGAGTCCTTCCTAAGGATCTGGGATAGGCAGATGTTGTTTAATAATATTAAAAGTATCAAGGCAGGAATATAAGCTGTTCCATTTATCTGTCTATCTATCTATCTATCTATCTATCTATCTATCTATCTATCTATCTATCTATCTATCTATTTATTTTTTACTTATTTACTTATTTACTGAACTTATTCATTTATTGAATTTATTTGACATCTATCTCATAACAAAATGACTTAAATGACTACTTTTTCAATTGACTGATGGTGATTTTATATTATTATTAGGTTGTTGTTGTTGTTGTTATTATCCCTTTTATTCATTAAACATGAAACTCAGTCAACTGAACATTCAAAAAACGCATCACAAATACCACTGACTGGTGCTAATGGTTGATATGGGTTGCTGCCAACGTCCTAGCTATCAACCAAGCATCTTCTTAAGATGTACGATGTTCCAAGTAGTGCAGTTTTTTGCAGTTCCACTGGTGTTATTACAGGAAGCTGTAATTTGCTGATGTATGTTATAAAATTCTTGGACATGATACCAAGTGTCCCGATGACAATGGGTATCACTGTTGTTGTTTCTTCTCCTTCTCCTTCTCCTTCTCCTTCTCCTTCTCCTTCTCCTTCTCCTTCTCCTTCTCCTTCTCCTTCTCCTTCTCCTTCTCCTTCTCCTTCTCCTTCTTCTTCTTCTTCCTCCTCCTCCTCCTCCTCCTCATTATTATTATTATTATTATTATTATTATTGAACAAGCAAAGTAGAAAATACTATGAAGTCCCCCCCTCCGCCCCCCATTGAAAATGGGAGAGAGAATCAATGCAATTATAGTCCCTGAAAACCCAAAACTTAACGTTCCTCTAGGATTGGAAACTTGCAACTGTACATAGAATGCCACCTGAGATATCCTTATTTGGATTCAAAAAAAACACACATTTGCAATTACGTACTAGCAGGTAGCTGTAGATAATTTTAGAGAATTAATGATCTCTGCAACAGCTCTGGGTGTTCTTGTTTTTGTTTTTGTTTTTGTCTTCTACAAAGGAGTCGTTCGAGGAGAAAAACAGGCTCCTGAAGGAACGCTTGGACAGGATATTTTCTTGCAACGAACGGCATTGTTCCAGAGCTCCCGTCTACGGCAAGGACCTTCGTAGGATTTGCTCCCTGGTGGGCAACTCCAACACAAAGCCTCAGTTCTCCGGCAGAACCAGGAAATGGAGCTGGGCTGGCTTTGTAAACTGCGGTCTCTCCAAAGATCATCAAGACCCTCTCGGAGGGTTGACCCGGCAGCTCGAACAGCAGCAGCAATCCTTGAGGGACACCGTCGACAGGTGACTCCAAGCTCCATCCTTGGCTCGAGTCTTATCAAAGGGCATTTGTGGAATAGCCCAGGGGGTTGTCTAGTTCAGGGGTCTCCACGCTTGGCAACTTGAAGACATGTGGACTTCAACTCCCAGAAGCCCACACGTCTTAAAGTTGCCAAGGTTGGAGACCCCCTGATCTAGTTAATCTTTACGGGCTCCTGAGGTAATTAATTTGAGCCTAGATGATCGTAGTTGGAAGGCTGGATATATTTTCTCCCATTCTTTGCTCCTAAAGAGCTGCATATTTCTTGGCCATCCTTACAGTCGTAAGGTAGCAAAAATGCACCCGCTCCTTCGTCTGTTCCTCTTCAACCAGCGAGGTAGTTCTAGAGGAGGATGGGGAGCTTCAACCTTCCAGATGTTGCTGAACTCTTGACCTGCCTGTGTAGTGTCTGGTTGTAGTATCTTATTCAGAGTTGGGAATTATCCAGCTGAGCTTTGAGCTCATCTCCAGCTCGAAGTGCCATCCTCCTCCTTCATCTTCCTCCTTTTCTCCTCCTCCTCCTTCTCCTCCTCCTCCTCCTCCTCCTCCTCCTCCTCCTCCTCCCTCCTCTTCCTTCTTCTCCTTCTCCTCCTCCTCCTCCTTCTTCTCCTCCTCCTCCTCCTCCCTCTCCTTCTTCTCCTCCTTCTCCTCCTCCTCCTCCTCCTCTTCCTTCTTCTCCTTCTTCTCCTCCTCCTCCTCCCTCTCCTCCTTCTTCTTCTCCTCCTTCTCCTCCTCCTCCTCTTCGTCCTCCTCCCTCTCCTCCTCTCTCCTCCAGAATTTGGACTATAAATAGTCAGACTCCAGAAGGTTTGGCCATTCTCTCTCCCCCCCCCCCCAAGGTTGAAGGGATTTGAAATCAGGCAGGTCACAACATGGCCCTACCCAGGAACATTTGCCACGGTTGTGCTTTTGTTTCCAAGGGCGCTCTGCGCGTTGCCCGCTGCTGTGGCTGCTCCTCCATCTTTGCACGTGGCGAGGCTTCCCCCTGCTTACAGCCACCGAATGAAACTCCTCCGGAACAACTTGAAGGAGAAGGTGTTGCCTTACCTGAACCAGCTTCATGAGCTGACCATGCCCCGGCTGCTGCTTCCGTGTCCTGACCTCCGTCTGATCCAGTACGATGCAGGTAGAGGAAACACCTTGATCTGCACCTGTCCGTCCACCTGGCAGGGACTTCACGCTCCCGGCTCTGATTCTTCCTCTTGCATTGCAGGGAAGCTGGAAGCCCTGGCAGTCTTGCTCCAAAAGCTCAAGTCAGAAGGACGAAGGGTGCTGATCTTGTCCCAGATGATTCTCATGCTGGACATCTTGGAACGCTTCCTCAACTTCCATTTCCTCACCTACGTGAGAATCGATGAGTGCGCGAACCAGGAAGAGCGGCAGGTCTGTCTCGCTATTCTCGCTCGTTTCCAGAATTTGAATTTTTGTAACTCTTCCCCCCGAGCACGCTCACTGCTGGAGGAAGCCCGTTTGCACCAGTGAGCAAGTTTACACATAAGCGTTCGGGTCTATAACAGAAGAACCGAGTTAGAAGGGACCTCGGAGGTCTTCTAATCCAACCCCCTGCTCAGGCAAGAGACCTTGATGGCGAACCTATGGCACGCGTGCCACAGGTAGCATGTGGAGCCATATCTGTGGGCATGCAAGCCGTTGCCCTAGTTCAGCTCCAGTGTACATGTGTGCGACGGCCAGCTGATTTTTGGCTGCCCTTCCCCCCCAGGAGTCTGCACGCGGCCCGTTTTGGGCGCCAGGGCTTACGCGGAGTTCTGGGAGGGAGTTTTTGGCCTCCGGGGGTTGGAGGAGGCCATTTTCATCCTTCCCAGGCTCCAAGAAAGCTTCTGGAGCCTGGGGAGGCCAAAAAACAGGCCTTCCGGTTGCACCAGAAGTCGGGAAACGGGCTGTTTCCGGCCTCTGGAGGCTTCAGGGAGGCCTGCTAGGCCCAAAATGGGGCATGGGAAAGGGGGGTGTCACACGTGCATGCACAGGGAGCCAGGGTGCGGGGGGATTAAATTATGGGTGTGAGAACGTGCACACACACACCCGCAATTCCCCCCACCCCCCGCTTCTGGCACGCAATGGCAAAAAGGTTAGCCATCACTTTCCTATACCATTCTGGACACACAGCTGTCCAATCTCTTCTTGAAATCCTCCAGTGATGGAGCACCCACAACTTCTAGAGAGTTCCACTAATTGTCCTCACTGTCAGAAAATTTCTCCTTCGTTCCAGGTTGCTTCTCTCCTTGATTAGTTTCCATCCATGGCTTCTTGTCCTGCCCTCTGGCACTTTGGAAAATAGGTCGATCCCCTCTTCCCTTGGGACAGCCCCCCAAATAGTGTAAGACTGTTCTCATGTCACCCTTAGTCCTTCTCTTCCTTAGACTTTTAGACATACCCCCGTGATGGCAAACCTATGGCACGCGTGCCACAGGTGGCACATGGAGCCATATCGGTGGACATGCGAGCTTAGCTCCGGCGCACATGTGCGCACCGGCCAGCTGATTTTTGGGCCTTCTGGGCCCACCAGAAGTCGGGAAATATGCTGTTTCCAGCCTCTGGAGGGTCGCTGGGGGGGGGTCCTGTTTCCACCCTCCCCAGGCTCCTAGAAAGGCTCTGGAGCCTGGGGAGAGCAATAAACAGGCCTTCTGGTCCCACCAGAAGTCAGCAAACAGGCCGTTTCTGGCCTTCATAGGGTCTCTAGGGGGGTGAGAAAGGTCGTTTTCACCATCCCCAGGCTTCTAGAAATCTTCTGGAGCCTGGGGAGGGCAAAAAATGGGCCCATCGTGCCATCATGTGCCAAAAGCGGGGAGGGTGCGGGGGGATGGGCACAGATCCGTGGGGGGACAGGGCACATAGAATTATGGGTGTGGGCACATGCGTGTAACGCCCCGTGTTCCACCCACTTTTGGCACGCGATGGCAAAAAGGTTAGACATCACTGACATACACAGTTCCTTTCAAGCTGTCCATCATAGGTTTTAGTTTGTGTCCAAAACCTGCCACAGACCCTCATAAAACGGGGGTGTCAGACCGGATTTCATTGAGGGCTGCATCAGGGTTGTATTTCACCTTGGGTGGGTGGGTGAGCGTGGCCAGCTTGACATCACTCGTGTCAGGGGCGCCTGTGGCGGCCTGAGTGCTCTGCCAGCGAAAATGGGCTCCCGAGCTCCGTTTTCAGCTGGGATGACCTCCTGCAACACCCTCTGCCAGCAAAAACACAGCTCGCGAGGGCCACACGCAGCCCTCCCAAGCTCCGTTTTCACTGGTAGAGGTACCACGGGCTGGTCCTTCGCTGTTTGCAGGGCGGCCCAATGGACTAGATCTAAGCATGCCGCTGTTCTGCCCCAGCTACGGACCCCAAAGAACGCAGTACACACAAAGTCCGTTCAAACCTTAGTTTACTAAATAAACCAGTTTTTTACAATGGCTGTTAATTAACTGCATTAACAGCCACCAAGAATTCAAAAAATGATACTGAAAGCTTACTGTGGTTGGCAGGATGCCCAGAAGCAATTTGCAGGAAGCCGATAAGATAAGCAAGACAAGACACGAAGATATGTGAACGAAGTTGTTCCCTGCAAATTGCTTCAGTCATCGTTCCTCCTTGAATAGGCTAAGGGAGTGGCCAATTAGCCCCAAGCCTTACTCTCGAGGAGACCTCCTCCTGAGGAGCCACTCCTGCCTTTTGGCAGCTCTGTGTGCCCATGCATCGAGAAGAGGCTCCTCCTCTTCATCCGCTTCACTTATGGGAGCTTCTGGAGGTTCTGAAGGCCCTGGCTGAATCCCCGCCTCTGGCACCACATCTTCTCCAGCCTCCTCGTTGTCCGACTCGAGTGCCAGCTGCACAGGTTGCTGGCGCAGCATCACACCAGCCTCCTTGCTGTCGGAATCAGCTACTAGCTGCACAGGCCCCTGACGGGCCACAACAGCCGCATGTTGGATCTCACACCTTGAGTTTGACACCCCTGTCATAAAACATGGATATCTGCCTGCTTCATTGGACAGATCCTGCCAGATTTAGCTTTCAGCCAATGAGAATGGGACAGATCCTGTATTTCGGTATATCTGTACATCATCTTGTGAGCTTTTGGCAACTAGTGTGTCTTTTACTCCCCATCAGGAGCTGATGAAAACCTTCAACCGAGACAAACGGCTCTTCTGCGCCATCCTCTCCTCCCACAGCCGCTCCACGGGCGTTAACCTGGTGGAAGCTGACACTGTCGTGTTCTACGACAACGACTTAAACCCGGTGATGGAAGCCAAAGCTCAGGAGTGGTGCGATCGGATTGGCCGGTGCAAGGACATCCACATTTACAGGTGACGCTGGTGAAAAGGAAGAGACAGCACCTAAAGCTCCTCAGACATAGCTTTGCTTAATGGTTACCTTCCAAGAAGAGATTAGTGCGGAAAAAACACAAGTTGAATCTCTATAAATACTACCTAGATACAGACTTAAAGAAAAGGGAAATCCTGCAGTCCTTGCAGTCCTGGACCATTTGAGTGTATTCCTATAACTATACTGTTTTCACAGCAATATTTAGAGTTTAGTGCTTTTTCTTAACAAAAAAAAACCCTCTTGTTTTATTCTGTTAGTATGCCTCGTCTAATTTTGGATCACCCTTCCATACTGGAAGTTGTAAGAAGCTGTTTCCTTTTAACATCTGTTCTTTAAACTTTGTTTTTATTTTTTTTAGTAAATACAGGTTTACTGCTGTAAATTATACATTTTGTAAAGCGATTTGTTCATCTAGGCAGGTCTCTGCCTCTTTATTTTTCTATTGGACAGAAACCTGGCATGCAGTGATGCGGGTGGGAGGGGGGGTATGTCTGTAGAATCTTTTCATTACAAATAAAAGGCTCTAAAATGTTTTTTAAAAAAGGAAAAGGAAGAGACAACCCCAGGAGGAAAGGGCGGGCCTGTAACTCTATCCCTCCAAATCGCGTTCTTCTTCTTCTTATTTTTTTTTTTTGATCCAATACTGGTCGTCCCCGACTTACGACCACGACTGAGCCCAAAAGTTCTGTTGCTAAGTAAGACATTTGTTAAGTGAGTTTTGCTATTTCCCTTTTCACGACCTTTCTTGCCACAGCAGTTAAGGGAATCGCTGCCATTGTTAAGTGAGTTTTGCCCTATTTTACGAACTTTCTTGCTAACAGTTGTTAAGGGACTCACCGAAGTTGTTGAGTGAGTAACACAGTCGTTAAGTGAATCTGGCTTCCCCATTGAGTTTGCTTATCGCAAGGTCGCCAAAGGGGATCACGTGACCCTGGGAGACGGCAACCGTCATAAATATGAGTCAGTTGCCACGTGGCTGAATTTTGATCACATGACCATAGGGATGCTGCAATGGTCATAAGTGTGAAAAACGGTTCACAAGTCACTTTTCTCAGTGGCGTCGTAATTTCGGACGGTCGCTAAACCAAATGTTGTAAGTCGAGGACTGCCTGTGTTATCCGTGGCTTTGCTGTTTTTCTCAGGCGCTGTCTTTGACCCCTCCTTTTAAAGCGACACTTCCTCTCTGGTTTCTCTAGGCTGGTCAGCGGGAACTCGGTCGAAGAGAAGCTCTTAAAAAACGGGACTAAGGATTTGATCCGAGAAGTAGCCGCTCAGGGAAACGACTACTCCATGGCTTTTTTAACACAGGTATCTCCAGGTTGAAAAGGGCAGAAAAATGTTCGCTTGGGGCCGGTGGCTTTGGTA
This sequence comes from Pituophis catenifer annectens, assembly GCF_029215685.1. NCBI lineage: Eukaryota > Metazoa > Chordata > Lepidosauria > Squamata > Colubridae > Pituophis > Pituophis catenifer. The sequence continues at coordinate 6,655,373 of NW_027256890.1, forward strand.
AAGTCTGACCACTTGACCGACACCTCAGAAGCCTCTGGAAAATGAAGTGGTGTAGAAATAAAAGATTCTCGCCCCAGCTCATGCCCACCTAGCAGTTCGAAAGCATGCCAGTGAGAGTAGATAAATAGGTACCACTTCATTGGAAAGGGAGGGGGGAGAGGAGACGAAGGGAGGGGAGGGGAGAGGAGAGGAGAGAATAGAGAGGAGAAGAAGGAGAAGGAAAGAAGGAAGGAGAATAAAATAATAGAATAGAATAAAATTAGAATAGAATAAGGATAGGATAGGTTAGGATAGGATAGGATAGGATAGGATAGGACAGGACAGGACAGGACAGGACAGGACAGGACAGGACAGGACAGGACAGGACAGGACAGGACAGGGAGGAGAAGAAGGAAAGAAGGAAGGAGAATAGAATAGGATAAGGAAATTTAGAATAGAATAGAATAATAGAATAGAATGGAATAGAATAGGAATAGGAATAGGAATAGCAGAGTTGGAAGGGACCTTGAAGGTCTTCTAGTCCAGCCCCCTGCTTAGGCAGGAAAATGAAACAGTGTTCCATGTTGGCCACGTGCCCACGGAAAATGTCTTCAGACAACATCGGCTCCTTTGCCCAAGAAACGGAGATGAGCCCCACCCACTAGAGTGAGAAACGATTGGACAGGAAACTCTTAACCTTTACCTGAGAACCAAAGTAAGTAAACAAGGGACGTGAAGATGGAATAAGTCTTCCCTTCCCTTCCCTTCCCTTCTCTCTGCAGCAAACAATTCAGGAACTTTTTGAAGTTCACTCACCAATGGAGGATTCGGGCTTCCGGGTGAAAGCCGAAGAATTTGTCATGCTGTCGCAAGAGCCATCTCCCTCCGAAACCATCTCTCCCAAAGTGGCCAGGCCCTTTATAGAGGTAAGGAAAGACAGAGATTTTTCAACGGATGTAAGAAAGTGTGGAGCATTTGTGGTTTGGATTTGCTGGTTGAGAGTTGAGTTGCCGGAGTACATAGTTTCATTCTGAGTGATATTTTTAACGTACAAGCAGTCCTCGGCTTATGACAGGCTGCTTAATGGCCACCCTAAAAGAGGGTGAAAATTTGGGTGCGTCTTATACACCAAATGTAGCCACACCCACCCTCTGGCCTCTGCCTCCCAGCAATTTACCTCCTTAAAGCAAACAGCCCGTTTCAGCTTCAGCACAGCCTGATTAGCACAAGCAGCTGATTGTCGGTTGGATTGGCCTCCCAACCGTCAACTGTTTCAGGCTGCAGGGATTGCCATTGCCTATTGCTGTGCGGGCCTCCGCTGTTTGCTGCAAGGAGGCAAGTTGCTGGGAGGCAGATTTTTTTTTTTTGTGCTAATCAGGCTGTGCTGAAAATGAAACTAAAGCAGGTTGTTTGCTGTTTGCTGCAAGGAGGCAAATTGCTGGGAGGCAGAGGCAGATTTTTTTTTCTTGTTTTCCTCCCCCAAAAAGGTAGGTGCGTCTTATAGTCAGGAGCGTCTTATACTCCGAAAAATACGGTAAATACCACACACAGAACAGTACACACTCCAGCGTGAGTCCCAAAGCTTGGGAGACAAAACCTTTGGTCCCTGTGACTGACCCAGATTGGACCCAACCTCATGTTTCAATTTATAAATCAATTTAGAAAGTATGCCTCTTTACTTCCTCCTGCAAACAAACTTACAAATTCAAGTTATATCAAATCCATATTTTTTGTGGTGCAGATTTTTTAGTCCATGCTGGAAGTAGCCGCTCTATTGACGGCAAACTCCACCTTCTCCCCTTGCTCTCTACTCTCCACCCCATCCCTCTTTTTGGTTATGGCATTGATGCATTCTCGGCGCTGTGTTCCTTCTCAATGTTTATTTTATTGTTCTGTTATTTTTACTTCCATTTTACGCTCTTTTCTTGTCTTTCTTAAGCCGCCTAGAGTAGCCCCATAGAGAGAGAACAGGTGGCAAATAAATTTAATAAATTTATCTAATGTACATTACCAGTACAGGGGAGGGGGAAAAAAAGATGCTTTGTGTCTTCTTAAAGGCTCTGAAAAGTACCGAACGAGAGGAAGAGGATAGGGAGGAGGAAGAAGAGATGGAAGAGGAGGAGCAGAACGAGGCGTGGAACTCGCACGTTCTGGATGGAGAGAACGAATCGGCGTCGAAACCTCTGGTTTCAGAACTTGGAAAGGCACAATACCTTGAGCAACCTTCTCTGCTGCAGGAGCTGGTGGCCGTGGTCGATCAGGTGCCCTTGTTTTCCATCTGCATTTCCCATCCCGATCCGAGAAACGTTCTTTTGCTGTCTCTGTGTGTGCGCTTTTTAATTAGTGAGGGGGAACTCCTGACTCCCAGTAGTTAGAATGCAGTACTGCAGGCTACTTCTGCTGACTGCCGGCTGACTTGCCATTTGGCAGTTCAATTTTCAACCGGCCCAAGGTTGACTCAGCCTTCCCTCCTTCTGAGGTCAGTAAAATGAGGACCCAGATTGTTGGGGGCAAGAGGTTGACTTTATAAAACCCTTAGTAAGACCACACACCTGGAATACTGCAACCAATTTTGGTCCCCCTACTACAAAAAAGAGGTTGAGACTTTGAAAAAAGTTCAGTGAAGATGATCAAAGGCCTGGAGACTAAACCATATGAAGAACAGCTGCAGGATTTGGGTCTGGCTAGTCTAAAGAAAAGAAGAATTAGGGGAGACAGGATAGCAGCATTCCAGTATTTGAGGGGCTGCCCCAAAGAAGAGGGGGTCAAATTATTCTCCAAAGCACCAGAGGGCAGAACAAGAAACAATGGTTGGAGACTAACCAAAGAGAGAAGCAACCTGGAATTAAGGAGAAACTTCCTAACAGTGAGGACAATTAAGCAGTGGAACAGCTGGCCTCCAGAAATCATGCGTGCTCACATCACTGGAGCTTTTTAAGAAGAAACTAGACAGCCTGAAATCGTATAGGTTCTCCTGCTTGAGCAGGGGCTGGACTAGAAGGCTTCCAAGGTCCCTTCCAGCTCATTTATTCGAATCCTGTAAAACCGCTTAGAGAGGGCTGTAAAAGCACCGTGAAGTGGCATATAAATTTAAGGGCTATTGGTCTTCTACCTGGACCAGCCCTTGAAGTTTCCTTGGCATGATTCTTCAGCCTCTCTTGCTACCTTCTTCTAAAGGTAGCACAAAACAAAAATAAATAAGCAAGACATAAAAATGGAGAGCCCGTTTATTTATTTTTGTTTTAAATTAATGCATCTGATTCTCCCCAGCAAGCCATCCCCATTCTGCTTTGACTCAGGGGGAAAAAAAAACACGCTTCTTTTAAGATTGAGCTAGCACTATCCAAAGATGCTTTTTCAAGTGGACTTTCTGGTTTTTTCTTTGAAGACATTTCGCTTCTCCTCCAAGAAGCTTCTTCAGCTCTGATGAAGAAGCTGAAGAAGAAGCTGAAGAAGTTTCTTAGGTGAGAAGTAGTGAAATGTCTTCAAAAGAAAAACCAGAAAGTCTAGTTGCCTCTTGGAAAAAAAAGCACCTTTGGGACAACCATGACCTGGATGACGGAGAATCTCCATAGACATTTAGTTGGCTATCCAAGTTGTCCATTCCTTTTATTTTATTTTATTTTTTAATTTTGATTTATATGCTGCCCTTCTCCGGAGACTCAGGGCAGTTTACAATGCATTAAGCAATAGCCTTCATTCTTTTGTATATTTTATACAAAGTCAGCTTATTGCCCCCACAAACTGGGTCCTCAATTTACCTACCTTAGAAAGGATGGAAGGCTGAGTCAACCTTGAGCCTGGCGAGATTCGAACCTGCAGTAATTGCAGGCAGCTGGTCTTAATAACAGGGTGCTTTAGACCACTGTACTACCAAGGCTCCTTTGCTTTTTTTAAAAAAAATATGTCCCATTCAAAACTAAGCCTTTGTAGCTGAAGGAGAGATTGTGTTCTCCGTTTAATAAACTGAGCGTGGCTGTGTTTATCAAGTGACACCAAATTAATGCAAACCAAGCATGGTGTCTAACCTAGGCTTCCTGAGTCAGTAAAACACACGAGTAGTCCCAAAAACCTCTTTTATTGCAACAGCTGTGAATTACATTCATTCACAGCTGAGTCCCAATTAGTTGTAAAGAGTCCGTTGGGATAATTCCTTCAGGATAATCACCCACCTTTATCTCCCTTGACACGCTGCCAAAGGCCTAATAGGCAAAGCCACACGGAGTCCAGAATCAAACAGAGCTTCAGGCTTTAAGCTGAACCGAATGAACAAACGTTGCTTCCTGCAAAGGCCCACGTGCCTTTCTCCTCTTTTAAACCTTATGGGAGGGGCCAATCATCTCCAGGCCTTACTCCTGAGTCGTCCCTCTTGTTTTAGCTGTTTTTGCCTTCTGGCAGCTCTGTGCATGCGCGCACTAGGAACAGGCTCCTCTTCTTCGCTGAGGTCTGACTCTGGAGGCTCCAGAGGCAGTACGTACCTCCCAGATGGCCCTTTCTTTGCCTCCAATGCAGAGCCCTCGTCCAAGCTTTCCCCAGACTCCAGGACTGGCCTACAGTCCTCCCCTGCCTCCTCACTGTCCGACTCTGATGCCAGCTCCGCAGGCCGGCGGCGGACCACAGCACATGGTTCTTTTATATCCTCCTTATTGGCATTTGGTTGCCCACTCCAAAGGTCATGAATCTGTTGCCCATTAATATTTTAATTGATCATGCTGTGGCTTCTCTTTTGCTTTTTTTTCAGCTCACCCCCATTGAAAAGTACGCCTTGAATTATTTGGAATTCTTTCACGTTTCCGCTGAGGAGAATGAATCCAAAGAAAATGAGGTAGGATCTGTTTATTTATTTACTTAGTTTTATTTATGTCCATCCTGCCATTATTTTTACGAATAACTCAAGGTGGCAAAACATATCCAACACACCTTTTTCCTCCTATTTTCCCCACAACCACAACACTATGATGAGAGAGGGAGGGGACTGTCCTAAAGTCACACAGCTGGCTTTCGTGGCTAAGGCAGGACTAGAACTCACCATCTTCTGGTCATTAGCTCAAAGTCACCCAATTAGCTTTGAGGCTTAAGGTGGGACTAGAACTCAATTATCTCCTGATGATTGGCCCAAAGTCACCAGTTGGCTTTCATGCCTAAAACAGGACTAGAACTCATTGTCTCCTGGTGATTGGTCCAAAGTCACCCAGTTAACCTTGAGGCTTAAGGTGGGACAAGAACTCACTGTCTTCTGGTCATTATCCCAAAATCACCCAGCTGGTTTTCATGCCTAAGGCAGGACTAGAACTCACCATTTCTTGGTGATTTGCCCAAAATCACCCAGCCAGTTTTCATAGTTAAGGTGGGACTAGAAGTCTCTCTCTTCTGGTAATTGGCTGTAAGTCACCCAACTGGTTTTTGTGGCTAAGGCAGAACTAGAACTCCCAGTCTCCTGATGATTGGTACAAAGTCACCCAGCCAGCTTTCATGGCTAAGGCAGGACTAGAACGCACCGTTTCCTGGTGATTGGCCCAAAGACACTCAGCTGGGGTTCATGCCTAAGGTGGAACTAGGACTTACCAACTCCAATTTTCTAGCCTGGTGCCTTAACCACTAGATCAAACTGATTGGCTATTGATATGCTGGGAAGTAGGAATGCCAACATTATTAATTATTATACTTATCAAAGGAAGACAAAATATCTAGCCCCCTTCAACAGACACAGGCATCTTTTGAAACCCCCCAAGCAATCTTTTGATGCAGAAATATCGTAATATTGCCACGGCGAATGCAAGCTCTCCCGAACCCACATTTTCTGGTTCTAGTCGCAGCTGGTAGCAGATTCGGACAGTGAAGAGGTTGTGGAGGAACGTGGGCCAGTCCTGGAGTCTGGGGAAGGCTCTGATGAGGTCTCTGCATCGGAGGCAGAAAGCTGGCCAGGGCCATATGCCAATTATCAGCTGCCTTCAGAGTCAGACATCAGTGAGGCAGATCAACAGCTAGAGCCTGTTCCCAGTGTGCGCATGTGCAGAGTTGCCAGACGAAGGGAACAGCTAAAGAACAAGGGTCGACTCAGGAGTAAAGCCACAGGTGGACGATGAATGGCTCCTCCCAGAGGGAATAAAAGAGGAGCAAAAGAGGAGGGGAGTTTGCAGGAGACAATTAGTTCGCTTAATTGGTTCGTAACTCTCAAAGACTCCTTGCCAAGTTTTGAAGATATGGGCCTGGCAGCTCTCCAAGCCAGATAAGGTCTGCGACTGTCAATTCTCCCTGGAAAGACTTTGCTGGATGTGAATGAGAGGAATTCACAGTAACTTAATAAAAAGGGGTTTTTGTTGGGACAAGGAGTCTGCTTCATGCTCTTGGGAAGCCTAGGTCAGAACAGTTCTTCTGGTTTTCCGTTTTTGACATCTAGGTGGAAGTGAGGACGGCAAAACGGAAATGGGAGGCTCAGCATCTGAAAGGGCTGAAAGAGGAAGAAGAGAAAACGTTTCTGCAAGGGAAGGAGGAAGAACTTTTCACTTACACTCGAGAAGACGCCTACAACAAAGTAAATAAATTTCTCTGTCTTTTCCCGTCGTCTCGAAGCTCTGGAAATATTTCCAGGCTTTTGGGCTCGCCTGCGTTTTCCTGTCACAATCACCATCCACCGTCTTTTCAATGTTGCCCTTCTCCCGTTGCCGTAAATTAACTTCTCCAACTTAAGCTCTAGCTGAGGTGTGAATGCCAGGGTTTTCAGGAGCAAAAAGCCGTCGTGGCGGCTGCTGTGGACGTTTCTCTTCGCTCTGCTTTTTCTCATCTTTGTTTCCAGCTGACGATGCCCTTTGGGGATCAGAGTCTCCCTCTCAGAGGCTGGTGGGAGGGGGTGATCCCCTTAGATGATGCTCCCTATTTTGAACTGGGTCTTAAGAGGGGTGGGGTAAGAATTGGGGTACATTTTCCATAACACTGAATAAACCTCTCTTTGTCCTCGCTCTCCCCACCACCACCGTCCCTGGTACTACAGGAGTATTTTTACGAAGGACCAGATGGACAAACTGAAATAATGCCAGTAAGTTCTTTTCCTCCTCCTTCTCTTTCTCCTTCTCCTTCCTCCTCCCATTCTCCTTCTATCTTTTTCCTCCTCCTCGTTCCATCCTCTTCCCATTTGCGGTGGTGAAGAGTTGCGGTGACGCAGTGGTTAGAGTAGTTAGAGTGCAGTATGGCAGGCTACTTTTGCTGACTGCCGGCTGCCTGCAGTTTGGCAGTTCGAATCTCACCAGGCTCAAGGTTGGCTCAGCCTTCCATCCTTCCGAGGTTGGTAAAATGAGGACCCAGATTGTTGGGGGCAAGAGGCTGACTCTGTAAAACCGCTTAGAGAGGACAGTAAAGCACTATGAAGCGATAAGTCTAAGGGCTATTGCTCTTCCTCCTTCCTTCCTTCCTTCCTTCCTTCCTTCCTTCCTTCCTTCCTTCCTTCCTTCCTTCCTTCCTTCCTTCCTTCTTTCCTCCCTCCCTCCCTCCCTCCCTCCCATGGTGCACAGTGATTAGAAGGCAGTACTGCAGGCTACTTTCTGCTGACTGCTGGCTGCCTGCAATTTGGTAGTTCGAATCTCACCAGGCTCAAGGCTGACTCAGCCTTCCATCCTTCTGAGGTCAGTAAAACGAGGATTCAGATTGTTGGGAGCAGTAGGCTGGTTCTGTAAACCGCTTAGAGAGGGCTGTAAAGCACTGTGAAGCGGTATATAAATCTAAGTGCTATTGCTATTCTCCTCCTCTTCTTCTTCTTCCTCCACTTCCTCCTCTTATTCTCCTCCCCACCCACCCCCCACCCACCCCCAGTGAAACACATCCAAGTATATATCTACTTGGGTAACTTTCTCCTGATGCTTTTTTGCAGCTTTGGACTCCGCCCACCCCACCGCAGGATGACAACGATATTTACATTGACTCGGTCATGTGTCTGATGTACGAGCCGGTCCCCATCCCAGAGTCCAAGCTGCCTCCCGTGTACGTCAGGAAGGAGCGCAAGAGGCACAAGACCGATCCTTCCAGTAAGCTTTGCCTGGGATTTGAGGTCCATAGGCCTTCTGCCTTGTGTATTCGCTGCACCTCTTGTCACTTTCGCCTCAAAGCTGATGTGACTCTATCCACATCATCTTCCCGGCTTGAGGCTTGACATGTTCAGGACAGACTGCATGCACTCTTGTTTGTGTCTTCACCTAGAGAGAGAGACAGAGAGAGAGAGAGAGACAGAGACAGAGACAGAGAGAGGGAGGGAGGGAGAGACCAAGAGATGGGGAGGGGGGAGAGAGAGAGGGAGAGAGAGACCAAGGGAGGGAGAGACAGAGAGGGGGAGGGGGGAGAGAGGGAGAGAGAGACCAAGGGAGGGGGAGGGAGGGAGAGACCAAGAAAGGGGGAGGGGGAGAGGGAGAGGGAGAGACCTAGTGGGAGGGAGGGAGAGACAGGGGGAGGGGGGAGAGAGGGAGAGACCAAGAGAGGGGGAAGGACCGAGGGAGGGAGAAACAGAGAGAGGGGGAGGGGGGAGAGAGGGAGAGAGAGATCGAGGGAGGGGGAGGGAGGGAGACACCTAGAAACGGGGAGGGGGAGAGGGAGAGACTGAAGGAGGGAGAAATGGGGGGGGAGGGAGATACCAAGAGAGGGGGAGTGATAGACAGAGAGGGTGGGAGGGACAGACAAAAGATGGGGAGGGGGAGAGAGAGAGAGAGACCAAGAGAGGAGAAAGAAAGAAAGGAAAGAAAGAAAGAAAAGAAAGAAAGAAAGAAAGAAAGAAAGAAAGAAAGAAAGAAAGAAAGAAAGAAAGATACACCCCCCCCTAGCTGTCCTCTGACTGTGGCCACCCTCTCTCCCAGCCGCAGGAAGGAAGAAGAAGCAGCGTCACGGAGAAATCGTCGTCCCTCCTCGCTCCCTCTTTGACCGTGCCACTCCGGGAATGCTGAAAGTGCGACGGGAAGGCAAGGAGCAAAAGAAGAACATCCTGCTCAAACAGCAGACCCCGTTCGCCAAGCCCTTGCCCACCCTCGTGAAGCCGGTGGCGGAGGCCGGCCAGGACAACCCCGAGTGGCTGATCAGCGAAGACTGGGCTCTCCTCCAGGTGAGAGGCGGCCTACCAAACCAACCCAAAAACCGATCCCAGCATCTCTGTAGTGGGCACCCAAAATGACCCAGTTTGTGCCATCAAGCAGCCGGGCACTAGATGTCATCTTGTTGTTTTCAGGGATGTCTCAGTTCAGAGACAGCCAAGAAACCTCTTTTCTTTCTTCTTCAGTAACAGTAACAGAGTTGGAAGGGACCTTGGAGGTCATCTAGTCCAACCCCCTGCTCACACAAGAGACCTAATACTAGGGATTCGAATTGCCGACCTTTCTTATCGACAAGCTCAGTGTCTTAGCCACTGAGCCACTGTTTTCCTCCCCTTCCTACTTCCTTAACATAAATGCTTACGTCTCACAATGGCTGTTCCTTCCCAGAAGGGAGACAGCTTTTGGGTGGTTGCGAGATATGAACTGGGAGGGGGAGATGTTCCAAGAATATAACACCAGAAGACGTAATAATTTCTGCAGCCTAAAACTGCCTAGATCCATGATGGCGAACCTATGGCATGTACGCAGAACCCTCTCTGTGGGCACGCGCACTGTTGCCAGCTCCTCTTCTAGTTTCCGGTGAACATGTGCGCCAGCCAGCTGGTCTTCATGGGTGCCAGAGCACCAGAAAACAGCACAAAAAATGGCCAAAAACAACCCCAAAACAGGCTGTTCTTTGGGCGTTTTTAGGCCATATTTGGCACAAAAACGGCCCGGAAAACAGGCCAAAAAACCAGCATGTGCACGCAGACCAGCTGGTCTTTGAGTTTTCGGCGCTCCCACATGCACACACATTCCAGTTTGGGCACTCGGTGCTGAAAAGTTTCACCATCACTGGCCTAGATGCTTTTTATTTAAAGAGCCATGGTGGCGCAGTGGTTAGAATGCAGTATTGCAAATTAACTCTGCCCACTGGCAGCAGTTTGATCCTGACCGGCTCAAGGTCGACTCAGCCTTCCATCCTTCTGAGGTGGATAAAATGAGGACCCAGATTGTTGGGGGCAAGAGGCTGACTCTGTGAACCGCTTAGAGAGGGCTGGAAAGCACTGTGAAGTGTTACATAAGTCTAAGTATATTGCTGTTGCCCTTCCTTCCTTCCTTCCTTCCTTCCTTCCTTCCTTCCTTCCTTCCTTCCTTCCTTCCTTCCTTCCATCCATCCATCCATCCATCCATCCATCCATCCATCGTGCACAGTGGTTAGAATGCAGTATTGCAGGCCAATTCTGCTCACTGCCAAGAGTTTGATCCTGAGTGGTTCAAAATTTGACTCAGCCTTCCATCCTTCCTAGGTGGGTAAAATGAGGACCCAGATTGTTGGGGGCAACAGGCTCACTCTGTGAACTGCTTAGAGAGGGCTGGAAAAGCCCTTCAGAAGTTCTAGATCAGTGATGGCGAACCTTTTCGGCACCGATTTCCTAGAAGGTCGCACGGAAACATCACACACGCATGCTCATCAGGGTCGCGCTCCAGAAAAACCAAACTTCCGGGTTCCAGCGCGCATGCGTGGCCGACAATCAGCTGGTCGGCACACATGCGCTCACAGGTTTTCGGCACTGTGCATGTGAACGGATCGCGCTCTGGAAAAGCTGAACTTTTGGGTTCCAGCGTGCATGCACGCCCAACAATCAGCTGGCCGGCACACATGCTCACACAGGTTTTCGGCATTGCCGTGCGCGCGAAGGACAGCTGATTGTCACGCGTGCATGTGCGCCAGAAACCTGGAAGACAAAGAGGCAAGGCCACACGTGCCAGGCGACATGGCTTCCCGTGCCACTTTGGGCATGCGTGCCATAGGTTTTCCATCGTGGGTCTAGGTGCTCCATCTCTGGAGGTTTTGGAGGAGAAATTGAACAAAGATTTGTCTAGAACGGTAGAGAGTCTCCTGCTTAAGCAAGGGGTTGGACCTGAAGACCTCCAAGGTCCCTTCCAACTCCGTTATTCCATTATTTTGACACTTTACCCTCGCTATTCCCACCTTTATGCAGGCCGTCAAGCAGCTGCTGGAACTCCCGCTCAACCTGGCCATCATGTCCCCCGCACACACCCCCAACTGGGACCTGGTGAGCGACGTGGTGAACTCCTGCAGCCGGGTTTACCGCTCCCCCAAGCAGTGCCGCAACCGCTACGAGAACGTCGTCATTCCCCGCGAAGAAGGGAAGGTGAGTGCCAGTCCAAACGGGGGTGGGGGCCCGCTTCGCTCCACCACACCCCCGCGGCCGAAGGGAGGCCGTGAGCGAGAGCGGGGCTCGACGCAAAAACCCCATTCGAAGCGGGTTCCCTCTTTGTGACCGTGTGTGCCTTGTGTGTGATGCTTTGGCTGTGGCGCTTTTATCCTCCTCCTTTTTTTTTCTTTTTCTTTTTTTTTTTTAAACAAGAAATATTCTTATTATTTTGCTTGTTTAAGAAATTGCCAAGGTGTTCCCGCAACCGCCCCCCCCCTCTCCGGCTTGCCCTCTTGAGCTAGGTTTAACCCCGATGCCTCTTTGAAGGATGGGCATGGAGACTGAGACCCGAAGTTTGTGCCAAGGCTTTCCAGCATGCTCCCCAGTTCCTTTGGGGGGGGGCTCCCATCAGGGATGACGAAGCCTGCCTCTTTCCCCCCTCCCTCCAGGCCTCGCACCTGCCCCTCCTTTGCTCACCGAATCCATGAGGCAACCTCTTTAATGATTGTTGATGGAGATTCTCAGTCATCCAGGTCATGGTTGATCCTAAAGGTGCTTTTTTCAAAAGGCAACTGGACTTCCTTGTTTTCCCCCCTTTTTTATTATTATTATTATTATCATTATTATTATCATTATTATTACTTTTTATTTTTTGTGACACTAACCGCCTTCCCAAACCCATCGCGGAAAGTCAAACTTTGCTTCTTATTTTACAGCTTATGTATGAAGCGAACCCTAAGAAGAAGACTAAAAGCATTTATAAGGTGTGCACTTACAAATTGTTGTTCCAATTGCAGACAGTTCCGATCTCTTTAAGCGTCAGCAGAGATGGCACCCCCCCCTCCCCCCGACCTGAAGTAGGAACAATCCATATTCCCTCACACCCTCTCCCCTCACCTCCCAATTTCGGCCCTTTCGAAAACGTCCGCCATTTTATTTTCCGCGTCCGACGCAGTAGATTTGTGATTTGTGGTCCCTTTTGTGTCTCCAGCATGCGGTTGAGCAATTTCCTCACCCGGTTTGAATTCCATTATTATTATCATATTTATTTTTAAATTATTGTTCAAAAAAAAAGAAAAGAAAAGAAAAGAAAAGAAAAGAAAAAGAAAAATAGACTCCATCCACCTCCCAGAAATGACACCTCATTCCTCATGGTTTAGTCTGGTTTCCTCCCCTTCTCCTTTCTTTCTTTCTTTCTTTCTTTCTTTCTTTCTTTCTTTCTTTCTTTCTTTCTTTCTTTCTTTCTTTCTTTTTCTTTCTTTTTCTTTCTTTTTCTTTTTTTTTTAATTTTGGGTTTGAATTAATAAAAGTTTGGCTACTAGCTGGTTTTTTTTTCTTCATTTTTTACTTTTCATTTTGAAATCTGATTGCTTTGCAGAACTTTAATGAATTAATTCCTGCAACAGCCCCTCAGGTAATGTATCACCTCCTCTCCACCTCCATCTCCCCCCCCCCACCCCCTTCAAATTAACCCCTGCAGAAATTGAGCAGTACAATATAGCTATATTGTTAGGAGATGTCATGGTCCTTTTGAGTGGTTCTCTGCCAATTGGATTACACACACACACATACCACGAACACACATGCACACACACACACCTCAACGAGGGGGCAAAACTCCGGAGCCCTCTTTCTGATATCACAAATATTAAGCCTTTGTGAACTTGCAAATGAACGTGGTATGCAACTCGATTAGGAGACCCAACGTTTCAAGAAAAAGCTGCACATCTCTACGTGTGTGTGTTTGTCTATGCACGCGCGGCCAAGTTCGTGTGTTACACGGAGCCTTCCTTGGCCGGCTTGATTTGGACTTTACAGGGTCACCACAGATCCGAGCCCTGTGGGTTTGTCGGTTGTGGTTTTTCGGCTTAGCCCGATGGCTTTCAACGGGACGTTGTGGCTGGTTCAGCAAATGACCATATTTTTCGGAGTATGAGACGCATATTTTCCCCCCTAAAAGAGGGTAAAAATTCGGGGGCGTCTTATACACCGAATGTAGCCCCGCCTACCCAGCGTCCCCCACTCTTTGGCCTCTGCCTCCCAGCAATTTACCTCCTTGCAGCAAACAGCAAGCAGCCCATTTCAGTTTCAGCTTCAGCACAGCCTGATTAGCACAAGCAGCTGATTGTCGGTTGGATCGGCCTCCCGACCATCAGCTGTTTCAGGCTGCAGGGTTATTGCCCTGCCATTGCCTATTGTCGCCTCCATGCCCCATTTTCAGCCTCCGCTGTTTGCTGCAAGGAGGCAAATTGCTGGGAGGCAGAGGCAGATTTTTTTTTCTTGTGCTAATCAGGCTGTGCTGAAACTGAAACTGAAACAGGCTGTTTGCTGCAAGGAGACAAATTGCTGGGAGGCAGAGATAGACTTTTTTTTCTTGTTTTCCTACCCAAAAAAGGTAGGTGCATTTTATAGTCCGGAGCGTCTTATACTCCAAAAAATACAGTATGTTTAAAACAATCGGAGTTTTCTTGTGACGGGGAAAACCAGCCTACGCTTATGGAATGGTCAAAGAGAACCTGTTCCTGTGACAGCCCTGAAGGCTGTATTGGAACTCGCTTCTCAAAAATGCTGGTTCTACAACCAGCCGTGTTTAGTTCTGAAAATCAAAAAACAGGATAGGCAACGGAGAGATCAATCAAGAATTCATTCACCTCTTTCAATTCATTATCTGTTCTCAGCGTTTGTATTAGTTAGTCTTGCCTGACTATTCTAGACAGTCTCCTCTGTTTGAGATGGACTCTGTAGTCCGATATTTCTCAACCTGCACAACTTTAATAGATGGTAGCCTTCAACACCCGGAATTCTCCAACTGGCCATGCTGGCTGGCTGGAGAATTCTGGAAGTTGAAGTCCACCCCCTCTGAAAGTTAGCCAGGTTTTGAAACATCAGTTTAAAAGCCTTGGTTAAACCAACCCACTAAGATCCAACAACCATAGAGTCTTGTTATCTAGAGAAGCCAGACCCTAGGGAACTCTGGGAGTTGAAGTCTATTCTTTGGAAAGTTGGCTAGGTTGAGAAACATTGCTATAGTCTGTCATCATTGGAGAACGCCAGATTAGGGAAGATTGCTGCGTTGAAACTCCCACATGAGTCGGTGCGTAGACCAATGCCTCCCTGCTTCTTTCCATGTTGCTCCATATATGAAGTTTGTCACCTTTGCTCACCTTTAGACAAAGAATAGTCGCCCGCTCCGGACCAACCAGCTGTATGCCCAGGACGAAGGTGCGTCGCACACCCATCTCTACACAAACCATTTCGAGATCATGAAACTGATCGCTGGGAAAAGGAGCCCACCCATCAAACCCCTGTAAGTTCATAAAAGAACCATTGGGGGAGAAAATGAGTCCTTTCCATACTTAATAGGCCTGAATCCAGTTGGCAGTCCCCAGATGTGATATTGATAAAGGAGAGCCAGGTGTAGTAGGGAAGGTCTTGACTTAGAAACCAGGAGACCGGGAGTTCTAGTCCTGCTTAAGGCATGAAAGTTTGGCTCAGTGACTTTGGGTCAATTACCAGGAAACTGTGAGTCCTAGTCCCATTTTAGGCATAAAAGCCAGCTGAGCAACTTCAGGTAAAAGACCAGGAAACGGTGAGTTATAGTTCCACCTTAGGAGAACAGGAGTTCTAGTCCTGCTTAAGGCATGAAAGTTTGGCTCGGTGACTTTGGGTCAATTACCAGGAAACTGTGAGTCCTAGTCCCATTTTAGGCATAAAAGCCAGATGAGTGACTTCAGGTAAATGACCAGGAGACGGCGAGTTATAGTTCCGCCTTAGACATGAAAGCAACTAGCTTACTTTCAGCCACTCACCAGGAGACAGTGAATTCTAGACTTTCATGCTTTAGGCATGAAAGCCAGCTGGGTGCCTTTGGGCCAGTCCCTCTCTCTCTCATCCAAGTCCACCTCACAGTTAGGTTGTGGGGAAAATAGGAGGAGGAGGAAGTATTGGGTATGTTCGCCACCTTGTGTTACTTTTAAAGTAGTAAGGGCAGGATAAAAAAAATCTAACGAACGAGCTGAAAGTACAGTCTCGTGTTAAATAATAGAAGTTTGCACTTCAGAAAAGTGTAAAGAATGTGTTATGAACAAAAGGTGTGCCTGGATATGCCCTTTCTGGTGTCCATTTGAGCTGCTGTTTTATGCGCCTAAACCAATTCCTTCATTTCGAATTTTGGATTCGCATCTAATGACACGTGGCAATTTTTAAATTGCATGGCTTTCTAGCAAACACCTATCTTTTTTTATTATTATTATTTCAGGCTTGGCATGAATCCTTTCCAGAAAAACCCTAAACACACTTCAGTCCTTGCAGAAAGGTAAGAACTGGCAAGAGAAAGTGGAAAAGACGTATGATCTAGAGCGTGTGAGTCACCAAATCTGGCAACTTTACGACTTGTGGACTTCAACTCCCAGAATTTCTCAGCCAGCCATGCAGAATTCTGGGAACTGAAGTCCACAAGTCATACAGTTGACAAGTTTGGAGACACCCCCCCCCCTTGATCTAGAGTTCAGGGTATTTGCTCCAACACTGTGTTATGTTACTGATGTGTTTACATGCGTTTGTACATAATCCAGCACTGAAATCATCAGGGTTTAATTTAACTGCCTTGTGCCTTCCCCCCCCCCCTTTCAGAATATCTAACTTGGTTCACTTTGCTCAATCAATCAATCAATCATTCGTTCATTTACTCATTTGCTCATTCATCACATTTTTGTACCCTGTTTTCCCCAAAATAAGACATATCCCTGATAATAAGCCCAATCAGGCTTTTGAGTGCATGGCAATAAGGCCAAGTGCTTATTTCAGGGTTCAAAAAAATATAAGACAGGGTCTTATTTTGGGGAAAACACGGTACTTCCTATTTGACCTAAGTGGCTTTACTTATTACCCTATCTATTTTTCCTCTAATCCTAGTGGCATCAACTATGATAAACCACTGCCTCCAATTCAAGTTGCATCTCTCCGAGCGGAGCGCATCGCAAAGGAAAAGAAGGTAGGTTGAAAGAGAAAGAAAGAAAGAGAGAGACAGAGAGGGAGGGAGGGAGAGAAAGAAAGGAGAAACAGAGAGAAAATAAGAATGAATGAAAAAGGAGAGTGAAAGAGAAGGAAGGAAGGAAGGAAGGAAGGAAGGAAGGAAAGGGAAGGAAGGAAGGAAGGAAGGAAGGAAGGAAGGAAGAAAGTGTTTTTGTGTTTTTAATTCTTGGCCTATTTGCTGATCATGCTAAGTTGTAAGGCTGCCTTAGGGGAGAAATACTGGGTGACTTTGAGCTGGTCGCCAGGAGACAGTGAGGTCTAGTTCCACTTTAGGCATGAAAGCCGGATAGATGACTTTGGGCCAGTCACTTTCTCTCAGCCCAACCCACTCACCCCAAGGGAAGAGCCCTGCTGCCAATTCTTTGGCTCTCTTCTTCTTTCCAGGCTCTGCAGAACAGCAGCGAGCTCAGCAACAAGCGCCCCACAACAACAGCAGCAGCAGCAACAACAACAACAGCAGCAGCAACAACAGCAGGCCGGCCAGCAAACTGCTCAGCCCTTGGCAGGGCAGCAAGCGCAAACTCAGACCCAGGTGCAAGGCCAGGGCATCCAGCAGCCTCAAGGTGGGCTGCAGACGGCCGCAACCACAGTGGCAAAACACAGCTGTGTTGGTAAGACCCGCTGGCCGGGGTGGGGAAAAAGGAAAAGCTCTCTGTAAAGGCATCCAAATAGGGTCACAAGGCAAAAACTGGATTTTATGCGTGCTTTGGAACAATTCCTTTCTCTTGGTTACCTCTCAGAGTTAGGAGAGATGAGGATTCATGCTAAATAGTGTAGTGGTGGGGCGGTTCCCTACAAACCAGGAAACGGTGAGTTCTAGTCCTGCCTTAGGCGTGAAAGCCAGCTCGGTCATTTTGGGCCAATCAGCAAGAGACTGTGAGATGGTCCCCCTTTAGGCATGAAAGCTGTCCCAGTGACATTGGGCCAATCACCAGGAGACTGGGAGTTCTAGTCCCGCCTTAGGCGTGAAAGCCAGCTCGGGTCACAGATTATTGGGGGCAAGAGGCTGACTCTGTAAACCGCTTAGAGAGGGCTGGAAAGCACTGTGAAGCGGTATATAAGTCTAAGGGCTATGGCTCTTCCTTTCCTCTCCCTTCCTTCCCTCTCTCCCTCCCTCCTTCCTGCCTGCCTGCCTGCCTGCCTGCAAAGTAGTTGAATGTAGTATTGAAGGCTAATTCTGCTGACTGCCAGCTGCCAGCAGTTCAAGTCTCACCAGGCTCAAGGTTGACTTAGCCTTCTGTCCTTTCACGGTGGGTAAAATGAGAACCCAAATTGTTGGGGGCAAGAGGCTCACTCTGTAAACAGCTTTAGAGAGGGCTGGAAAGCACTGTGAAGCTGTATATAAGTTTAAGGGCTATTGCTCTTCCTCTCCTCTCCTCTCCTCTCCTCTCTCTCCTCTCCTCTCCTCTCCTCTCCTCTCCCCTCCCCTCCCCCTCCCCCTCCCCTCCCCTCCCCTCCTCTCCCTTCCTTCCTTCCTTCCCAGTGCTTAGAATGCAATATTGCAGACTATTTCTGCTGGCTGCCTGCAATTTGCAGTTCGAATCTCACCAGACTCAAGGTTGACTCAGCCTTCCATCCTTCCGAGGTCGGTAAAATGAGGACCCAGATTGTTGGGGGCAAGAGGCTGACTATAAAACCGCTTGGAGAGGGGCTGTAAAAGCGCCGTGAAGCGCTATATAAGTCTAAGGGCTATTGCTATATTAATGCTGGAAAACATCTGGAGGGGATCTGGAGGACCTCTCCCTGGTTCCTCCTACCAATGTCAATGCCTTCTCTTCCTCTCTCCAGGCTGGCACCATGAAACCCACCGTGACCGGGGCCAACATACAAACAGGTATATCTGGCCAGTCCTTGCAAAGGGGAAAGCGGCAGAATAAATGTTCCCGCCCTCTCCCGCCCCACACACAATACCCTTCCCCTCCCCCCCCATTTCTGCTCCACCTGCAACCCAAGTGACCTCGCCTTTCCTTCCAGCCACTGTGAGCGTCAACACCATCACTGGGGTCCCCGCGACTACTTTTCAACCCATCAACAAGAGGTTGGCTTCACCCATTATACCTGGGACGCTGGCGGTGAGTGGCCGTTCCTCGGAGCAGAAAACTAAGACGGTGAATTTTGCAAAAAAAATAAAATAATGGCTACCTAGTATTAAAGTGGGGTGGGGTGGGGGGTGGGACCGCCTTTGGAGAAGAATAGATAGGATTGGAGGTATTGGGGTTCATCGCACAGCCCTCCAGCTGTTCAGACTGGGTCTGTTTGGCATTTTTGACCACCTATCGAGTCCTTCCCAAGGACCTGGGATAGGCAGATGTGGATGTGTTAAAGGTATCATCAGTGCCTTTGTTAATGTCAATGTCGCTGCCTTCTTTCTTTCTTTCTTTCTTTCTTTCTTTCTTTCTTTCTTTCTTTCTTTCTTTCTTTCTTTCTTCCTTTCTTCCTTTCTTCTTTTTCTTCTTCTCCTCTTCCTTCTTCTTCCTCCTTCCCTCCTCCTTCCTTTTCTTCCTTCTCCTCCTTCTCCTTCTTCTTCCTCCCTCCCTCCTCCTTCCTTTTCTTCCTTCTCCTCCTTCTCCTTCCTCCTCATCTTTAAAATTTCTTCTGATGATACGGTGCAAACCTGACTTCTATCTTGGCTTTCTCTAAATGGCTCCATCCTAGATATTCTCATTTGGTCTGTGCAGTTCGCATGAGCAGAACTCCAACAGGGAGAGAAAATTATGGTCTTCGCAGAGAAATACAGTTTTCTTAAAAGCTTCATGATATTCATTTCTTTTGAGAGCAGAAAGTGGTCTCTATCTAAAAGGCCGTTGATTTTTATTTGCTGATTCTGCTGGACTGTACTTTGGGGTGGGAGGGGGTGAAATGTGAGGTTAAAAGAATGTTTGCTGAGTATTGAACGTCAAGAAAGTAGATTTTCTAGTTTTGAGTTAGAAATGGGCTTTGATAAAGATATTTTTTCCTCTTCCTTCTCCTCTTCCTCCTCCTTCCTCCTCTTCCTCCTCCTTCTTCTCCCTCTCCTCCTCCTACTTTCTTCTTTTCTTCTCCTCCTCCTTTCTTCTTTTTTCTTCTTCTCCTCCTCCTCCTTCTTTCTTCTTTTCCTCCTCCTCCTCCTTCTTCCTCTTCTTCTTCTTCCCCTTCTTCTTCCTTTTCTGCTGCTGCTGCTGCTCCTCCTCCTCCTCCTCCTCCTCCTTAATACTACTACTACTATTACTACTACTACTACTGTGATAATACGAACCTCTATTTAAGTAACTTGAAAGTGGTTTGGCTGCATTGATCTAAAGACGTTTCCTATTACATTATTATTATTCTGGACCAACATCCTGTCCTTCTAAGATTGGCATCCTTCCATTACAAACCATGATGTGTTGTGGCTTAACAAGGGATGGTGTTACCCCCTTTGGACGAAGTGGGGCCAAATTGTTACAGATGTGGCTGAAGACACTTGAGAGAGACAGGAAAGATTCAAAGGAAAAAAAATTAGCTCTGAATGCGGATTTTTCAGCCTGCCAACCGGCATCGCAGCTCTCACAAGTCCGTTCCAGCGTGGCGAATTTAAACCGCAAATCCTAAAACCTTCCGATTTTTCTCCTTCTTTTTAGACCTCGGGAGCAGGAACTACCACCGCTCAGGTGGTCCATTCCCAGCAGAGAGCCACCGGCACGTCAGCCACCTCCACGGAACTGGTCACCCTCACGTCTACGCCCGGAGTTCGAGCGGTCACTTCGGTGACTGCCTCAGCTGTGGTGACCACGAACCTGACTCCAGTCCAGACTCAGCCGAGGTCTTTGGTCACTCAGGTGACACCAGGTAAAACCTGTGGGGGGGCTGCATCCTTGAGAGTATCGTTTTCCAACCTCAGCTGCTTTTTTCAGAAGGGTGGACTTCCAGCTCCCAGCATTCCCTAGCCGGCCAGGGAATGCTGGGAGTTGAAGTAACGTGGTCAGTGCTAGTCAGCAGCAGACTCATCCCCCCACGTTTCTATGGGCGCCCCAAAATACACAAACCTCCATCCCTTGTATCATTAGCACTAACAATGTTACCTAGTTTGGATAATGAGACATTTAATATATTGATATCTGTCTATCTATCTATCTATCTATCTATCTATCTATCTATCTATCTATCTATCTATCTGTCATCTATAATATACTAACCATTTCTATAACCACAAACCTATCTAATCGGCAAAACCCTAAATCAAAGTTGCATTTTCCCCCCCACCTCAAAAGTGGTTTCCAAGCAGAAACAAAATCAATTGTGTTCAATTTAGCTATCTCTGCCATCTGATTTTCCCCTTCTTAATAGCAATAGCAGTTAGACTTATATACCGCTTCTCACTGCTTTCCAGCCCTCTCTAAATGGTTTACAGAGTCAGCCTCTTGCCCCCAACAATTTGGGTTCTCATTTTACGCACCGTGAAAGGACGGAAGTCTAAGTCAACCTTGAGCCTGGTGAGACTTGAACTGCTGGCAGATGGCAGTCAGCAGAATTAGCCTGCAATATTGCATTCAACCACTTTGCTGGCAGGCAGGCAGGCAGGAAGGAGGGAAGGAGGGAGAGGAAAGGAAGAGCCATAGCCCTTAGACTTATATACCGCTTCACAGTGCTTTCCAGCCCTCTCTAAGCGATTTACAGAGTCAGCCTCTTGCCCCCAACAATCTGGGTCCTCATTTTACCCACCTTGGAAGGATAGAAGGCTGAGTCAACCTTGAGTTGGTCAGGATTGAACTGCTGGCAATCAGCAGAGTTAGCCTGCAATGCTGCATTTTAACCACTATGTACAATGGATGGATGGATGGATGGATGGATGGATGGAAGGAAGGAAGGAAGGAAGGAAGGAAGGAAGGAAGGAAGGAAGGAAGGAAGGAAGGAAGGAAGGAAGGACAATAGCAATATACTTAGACTTATATACCGCTTCAAAGTTCTTTCCAGCCCTCTCTAAGTGGTTTATAGAGTCGGCCTCTTGCCCCCAACAATCTGGGTCCTCATTTTACCCACCTCGGAAGAATGGAAGGCTGAGTCAACCTTGAGCCCTGTCAGGATTGAACTGCTGGCAATCAGCAGAGTTAGTCTGCAATGCTGCATTTTAACCACTATGTACAATGGATGGAAGGAAGGAAGGAAGGAAGGAAGGGCAACAGCAATATACTTAGACTTATATACTGCTTCACAGTGCTTTATAGCCCTCTCTAAGCGGTTTACAGAGTCAGCCTCTTGCCCCCAACAATCTGGGTCCTCATTTTATCCACCTCAGAAGGATGGGAGGCTGAGTCAACCTTGAACCTGCTGAGATTTGAAATGCCAAATTGCAGGCAGTCGGCAGGCAGCAGAAGCAGCTTTGCAGTACTGCACTCTAACCACTGCGCCACCGCAGTTTATGATTCTTTTTCTTTTTTTCCCCCTCCAGCTGCTGCAGCCAGCGTGCAACTCTCCGGAAAGACCATCAATCCAAATAACTTACAACTCCTACGGCAACAGCAGCAGCAGCAGCAGCAGCAGCAGCAACAGCAGCAGCAGGCCACAGGACAGGTCCAAGTTCCCCAGATCCAAAGCCCAGGCCAGATGCCATCGCAACCCCAGATTAAGACTGTTGGCAAGATCTCCCAGGTGAGGAAGAGGAGGGTCTCTGCCTCTGTGGTTCAGAAGCTGGGCGATCCTTCCCTCTCTCCCACTGCTTCGGCTTCCAAAGAAAGCCACTTTTCCCAGGGCTTCCTCTTCCCAGCTCAGGGAAGCTACGGGTGAAATCCAGCAGGTTTTGACAGGTTCTGGAGAACCGGTAGTGGAAATGTTGTGTAGTTCGGAGAACCGGCAAATACAACTCTGGCTGACCCCAGAGTGGTGTGGGAATGGAGATTTTGCAGTATCCTTCCCCTGGAGTGGGCAGGGAATGGAGATTTTGCAGTATCCTTCCCCTGGAGTGGGGTGGGAATGGAGATTTTGCAGTATCCTTCCCCTGGAGTGGGGTGGGAATGGAGATTTTGCAGTATCCTTCCCCTGGAGTGGGCAGGGAATGGAGATTTTGCAGTATCGTTCCCCTGGAGTGGATAGGGAATGGAGATTTTGCAGTATCCTTCACCTGGAATGGGGAGGGAATGGGGATTTTGCAGTATCCTTCACCCTGGAGCGGGGTGGGAATGGAGGTTTTGCAGTATCCTTCCCCTGCCATGCCCACCAAGCCACGCCCACAGAACCGGTAGTAAAAAAAAAATAGAATTCCACCACTGAGGGAAACCCTACAAGAAGTTGCAATTTACCTTCTTTGGGGGCTTTGGCTTCCACCCACCAGGAGCAGCTCATTAAGTTCCAGAAGCAGAAGATGCAAGCAATGCAACAACAAACCTCCCAGCCTCAGGGAGCCCCCGGTGCGCAACAACAAGCAGCCCAGGTCCAGGTGCAACAACAACAGACGCAGCAGCTCACGGCGGTAGCCGCCTCCAGGCCAAGCGCAGTCCTGGCTGGCACCACAGTCACCGGCCTCCAAGTAGCCCGGTTGGTGAGTGACCCCCTTCACCTTCCCAGGGTGGTCCAGCGTTTTGCTGGGTCTCAGAGGACAGACCGTTCTCCCTAAAGTGTCTCTCCTTTTGTTCACTCATCTCATTAAGATTTTTAGAATTTTATTGAGGGTTGCATCAGGGCTGTAATTGACCTCAAAGGGGGGGGGGCAGGTGGACATGGCCAACCGGGTGGGTGTGGCCAACCGGGTGGGCGTGGCCAGCTTGAAGCCACTCAATGGGCGTGGCTGACTGGGTGGGCATGGCCAGCTTGAAGCTACTCAATAGGTGTAGCTGACAGGTGGGCGTGGCCAGCTTGACGTCACTCCCCAAACTGCTGGCATGTTTCCTCTTAGCGGTTGTGATCAGCCCTAAACGAACATATGTTATTAGAACAGCTGAGAATTACTTCATTCTCAGCTTAGTCCAAATTAATTCCAAAACAAATCCTTCATAAACAGTCCTTCGGCCTTATCACCAACCTTTGTCTTCTTTGGCACCCTGCCAAAGGCTTTTCTTGGCAAAAGTTCAGAAGCAAGAGATGCTGACAAGAAGCAAATGTAGCAATGTTACTTGCCTTCAAAGAGCCCAAGAGCCCTTGCTGGTCTGTTTTAAGCCCTATGGGAGGGGCCAATAATCTCCTGGCCTTACTCCTGAGTCGTCCTTTTTGCTTTAGCTGCTCTTGCCTTCTGGCAGCTCTGCGCATGCCTGCACTAGGAACGGGCTCCTCCTGTTCCTCTGCCTCTCTGCTATCCGACTCTGGAGGCTCTTGGGATCCGTGCATCGCTCCCAGATGGCCCTGGCCCCAACTCTGCCTCCGATGCAGAGCCCTCATCCGGGCATTCCCCAGACTCCAGGATTGGCCCATGGTCCTCCCCAGCCTCCTCACTGTTCAGCTCCACAGGCTGCTGGCGGACCACAACACTAGCATTGGGTAGACTGGTCCGAAGCCACCCTGGCCGACCCCTTACATTTTCCAGGACGGTTCGCGGGCCAGATCCAACCACATTGCAGGCCAGATCCAGGCCCCGGGCCTTGCGTTTGACACGCCTGGACTAGACAGCCCCAGTTGCCCCGCCTCTTGCTTTGCACCTGTCCAATCATCCCGCTTCCTTCCTGCTTAGACGCGTGTAGCTGCTTCTCAGCTCCAAGCCCAAAGCCAGATCCCAGGTCAGACGCCTCAAGCAGCCCAAGTGGCTTTGACCAAGCCGCCCGTGATGTCCGTCCCGGTGGTGTCGTCGGCAGGGGTGACCGCCCTCCCCGTTACTGTCTCCGGAATCAGCGTGGCGATTGGGCAGCCACAGAAAGCAGCAGGTAATTGGGTCGGAAAGGATTTGGATGGAAAATGGGGCCGAGGTGTTTTTTTTCGTTTAGCTGAATCGTTTGTTCATCCAATTTTTGTAGCCGCCCAGTCAATGAATCAATGAGCGGCTTGCCACTCAAAAAAAAAAAAAAAAAAAGAAAGAAAGAAAAAAAAAAGATAGACAGGTAATCCTCCACTTACAACCATTCGTTTAGTGACCATTCGAAGTTAAAAGAGCCCTGAAAAAAGTGGCTTGTTTTGACATCTCTTCTTTGCATCCTGAGCAGGAGGGCAGGCAGTGATGGCTCAGCCGCTCCACGTCCAACAGTTTCTGAAGGTGAAACAAGCTCAGCACCACCAGGCGGCCCAGCAGAAGGTCATCCAGCCACAGGTGGCCCAAGGACAGGCAGGTGTTCAACAGAAGGTCAGTCTCCCTCCTCCTCCTCCTCCTCAAACACCTTTTCCTTCCAGCACTGATAATGTTACCTAGTTGGGTAATGAAATGTCTGCAAGAAAATCTGCAAGACTCTAGACCAGGAGTGGGCAAATGTGGCTCTTTTACAACCTGTGTGTCAGGTTTCGATGCTATCTCAAAATAAATGAATTTCCAAACTGCCGATCTTTGAGGAAATTTTCTCTTTATTGAGCATAGTGATCTGCCCCTGGCTCTTTCGCAGTCAGCACTGACCTTTGCCCCCCAAGCCCTCCCTTTCCGATCCCCAATTCTCTGCATCTCATTGGCTATCTTCCAAGCCACTCTCCTCATCCCATCTCCATCAGATCACAGGAATGTGTCCCCCCCCTCCCATCTCCGAGGAGACAGAAACGTCAAAGGAATTAAGTAGGCAAAAGTTCAAGCTTCTCCTCTCCTTTTCATATGTCAGCGCTGGAACGCTGACACTGTGGACTTCAACTCCCAGAATTCCTGAGACAGCCAAGTTGGCTCAGAAATTCTGGGAGTTGAAGTCCACAGGTTGTAAAAGAGCCACATTTGCCCATCCCTGGTCTAGAGTGACACCCATCATAACCCTCCGTTCCTGGATGGTCACCGGATCAATTCCCAGCAGGTCACGGTCCAGACCCAGCAGCCAGCGTCTCAGCAGCAGAAAGTCTACGCCACCCAGCCGGCCATCAAAGCCCAATTCCTACCGACGCCGATTTCTCAGCCCCAGAAGTCAGGGGGGTGCGCAGCAGGTCCAGACCCAAATACAGGTAAAGAGGCACCCCAGCTTCATTTCATTCCTCGGGGGTGGGTGGGTGGGAAGGAGAAGGAAACCGCAGAAAACTTCCGCTTGGATTCTTCGCTGCTTTCTCAACATTTCCATCCAACCCCCAAGCGCATGCAAGGCAGCCTTTCGACGGCACTTTGGCTCGCAATTATGGTTGTTAAGTTGTGACGGTTGCCAAGCAGGTCATTGTGTGTAAATGCCCACTGTGCATAAATGCCCCCCCTTTTTTGGGGGACGGTTGTAACGTGAACGGCGCAGTCATTTTGCAAAGCCATTATTTGCTACGTGGGATTTTTTTAAAAAAAACTGGAAAGCAGAATCAAATACTGATTACCCTAAAAAAAGTCATCAGTTGAGGCAGTGGTGGAATTCAAATTTTTTTCTACTACCGGTTCTGTGGGCGTGGCTTGGTGGGCACCGCAGGGGAAGGATACTGCAAAATCTCCATTTCCTCCCCACTCCTGGGGGAAGGATACTGCAAAATCCCCATTCCCTCCCCATTCCTGGGGGAAGGATACTGCAAAATCTCCATTCCCACTCCATTCCTGGGGGAAGGATACTGCAAAATCCCCATTCCCTCCCTACTCGGGGGCCAGCCAGAGGTGGTATTTGCCGGTTCTCCGAACTACTCAAAATTTCCGCTACCGGTTCTCCAGAACCTGTCAGAACCTGTTGGATTTCACCCCTGAATTGAGGTCACGTGACCTCAATTCAGCTGAAAACCTCAATTCAGCTCAAACAGCTGAAAATACGGGTCAGTTGCCTAAGCGCCCAAAATGTGGTCACATGGCTCTTTTGGGGGAAAGAGAGGGTGGCCATCGGAACTTCAGATCTGGGTCGTAAGTCCCTTTTTCAGGGGCCGCTGTAACTTTGAATGGGCACTAAACAACCAGTCGTAAATCAAGGACTACCTGTAAGAACCCATTGGCCAGGTTTGCACATAAAACTGATGGAAGACAAGGTCTCTGGTCTTTGTAATAAACATTGGCTTGGCTTGGCTTGGCTTGGCTTGGCTTGGCTTGGCTTGGCTTGGCTTGGCTTGGCTTGGCTTGGCTTGGCTTGGCTTGGCTTGGCTTGATTTGACTTGACAGAAGACAAATCCACCTGCTGTATGTTGTTGAATTGCGCACCCTCCAACCCCACTCTCACACATCCTAATATCTTGTTCTTAAAGGTGGCCAAGATCCCACAGGTGGTCTCCCAACAAACAGCGGTGGCTAACATCCAGCAGGTGGTTTCGGTTTCCCAACAGGTAAGGTTTTCAAGAACCTGTTGCCTCTTCCAGGTGTGCCCTGCCTGGAAGCGGCTTCCTCACAGAAGGCAGCTGGATCTCGAAGCTTAGTGTGATGGCAGTCTCATCTTTCTCAGAAAGGCGTAAAAATTGCCCCACATTGGACCAACCGCTCCAGGCAAATCTATTTTCGGGCTGTTGGTCGGAGCTCCGGGCTTGGCAACTTGGTTGCAAACATTTCATCACAGTGGTGCAGTGGTTAGAGTGCAGTACTGCAGGCTACTTCTGCTGACTGCCTGCTGCCTGCAATTTGGCATTTCGAATCTCAGCAGGCTCAAGGTTGACTCAGCCTTCCGTCCTTCCGAGGTGGGTAAAACGAGGACCCAGATTGTTGGAGGCAAGAGGCTGACTCTGTGAAACCGCTTAGAGAGGGCTGGAAAGCACTGTGAAGCAGTATAGAAGTGCTATTGCTATTGTCCTTCCTTCCTCCCTCCCTCCCTCCCTTCCCAGTGGTTAGAATGCAGTATTGCAGGCTAACTCTGCCCATTGCCAGCAGTTCAATCCTAACCAGCTCAAGGTTGACTCAGCCTTCTGAGATCAGTAAAATATAAGAGCCAGATTGTTGAGGTCAATAGACTGATTCTGTAATCCGCTTAGAGAGGGCTGCAAAGCACTGTGAAGTGGTATAGAAGTTAAGTGCTATTGCTATTGCTCTTCCTTTCCTTTCCTTCCTTCCTTCCTTCCTTCCTTCCTTCCTTCCTTCCTTCCTTCCTTCCTTCCTTCCTTCCTCCCTCCCTCCCTCCCTCTCTCCCTCCCTCCCTCCCTCC
The DNA here is from genome assembly GCF_029215685.1 of Pituophis catenifer annectens. Taxonomy (NCBI): domain Eukaryota; kingdom Metazoa; phylum Chordata; class Lepidosauria; order Squamata; family Colubridae; genus Pituophis; species Pituophis catenifer. The sequence goes on from NW_027256890.1 coordinate 6,682,697, forward strand.
CTCCCTCCCTCCCTTCTATGTTGTTAGAATGCAGAATTGCAGGCTAACTCTGCCCATTGCCAGCAGTTCGATCCTGACTGGCTCAAGGTTGATTCAGCCTTTCTATCCTTCCGAGGTCTGTAAAATGAGGACCCAGATTGTTGGGGGCAAGAGGCTGACTCTGCAAACGGCTTAGAGTGGGCTGCAAAGCACTGTGAAGCATTATATAAATCTTAAGTGCTATTGCTATTCAAGGAGACATCGTCAGTGCGCTTTGAGTTGTTCTCGTGCACAAGGCCACTGCACTGACAGACGAGCACAACTCAAAGGCGTGCCGACGATGTCTCCTCGAACGGTGACGAAACGTTTGCAACCAAATTGCCAAACTCTGAGCTCAACCCAACAGCCCAACTACCAACCTGAGCAACTGATATTCAAATACATTTCAAAGCTATGTTCGTCCGATCCACTGTCGATGGAAATCTTGCAGTCCTCCAGATGTTGCTTTGAAGCAACTCCTAGTTGTCCATCCGCGTGAAACCCTGCTGGTAGGCCTGCAGGATTTACTGGTCGGCTTCTCCTTGCAAAGCCATTTTCAATACATAATGAAAAGGTAGAGAGAAGGTAGAGAGGGGAGCTTGAAATTTGCAAAAAGAGGAAACAAAAAGCAAGTCCACTGGGATTTTTTTAAAAGGAGGAGATCCAACCTAGAACTAAGGAGAAATTTTCTGACAGTGAGAACAATTCATCAGTGGAATAACTTGCCTCCAGAAGTTGTGAATGCTCCAGCACTGGAAGCTTTTAAGAAGATGCTGGACAACCATTTGTCTGGGATATTATAATAGCACTAGCCCTTAGACTTATATACCGCTTTGTAGTGGTTTATAGCCCTCTCTAAGTGGTTTACAGAGTCAGCCTAACAATCTGGCTCCTCATTTTATCCACTTCGGAAGGATGGAAGGCTGAGTCAACCTATAATGCCTCCTGCTTGAGGAGAGGGTTGGACCCGAAGACCTCCAAGTTCCCCTTCCAACTCTGTCATTCGTATTTAAAAGCCAAGCATCTGTTCCTCAAGAATGCCACAACTTTCAGCAATGCCTTTGCTGAAACCGAAACACACCCCAAGTATCTACATTTAGGCAAGAAAAACCAAATGCACAGGTACGGTATAGGTGGCACCTCGCTCAATAGCAGTAGCTGTGAGAGGGATCTTGGAGTCCTAGTGGACAATCACTTAAATATGAACCAGTCATGTGCTGCAGCCTCCAAAAAAGCCAACATAGTTCTAGGCTGCATTAACAGAGGGATAGAATCAAGATCATGTGAAGGGTTAATACCACTTTATAAGGCCTTGGTAAGGCCACACTTGGAATCCTGCATCCAGTTTTGGTCACCAGGATGTAAAAAAGATGTTGAGACTCTAGAAAGAGTGCAGGGAAGAGCAACAAAGATGATTAGGGGACTGGAGGCTAAAACATATGAAGAACAGTTGCAGGAACTGGGCATGGCTAGTTTAATAAAAAGAAGGATTAGGGGAGACATGATAGCAGTCTTCCAATATCTCAGGGGCTGCCCCAAAGAAGAGGGAGTCAAGCTATTCTCCAAAGCACCTGAGGGCAGGACAAGAAGCAAAGGGTGGAAACTAATCAAGGAGAGAAGCAACCTGGAACTAAGGAGGAATTTCCTGACTGTGAGAACAATTAATCAGTGGAACGACTTGCCTCCAGAAGTTGTAAATGCTCCAACACTGGAAGTTTTTAAGAAGATGTTGGACAACCATTTGTCTGAACTGGTGTAGGGTTTCCTGCCTAAGCAGGAGGTTGGACTAGGTCCCTTTCCAACACTGTTATCCTATTTCTTCTATTTATCTTAGCTTGTAGGGAAATGAAGCCTCCCCATATACCCACAGTAACAGAGTTGGAAGGGACCTTGGAGGTCATCTAGTCCAACCCCCTTGCTCACGCAGGAGACCTGTACTAAGGATTCGAACCGCCAAACTGCCAACCTTTCTGATCGACCAGCTCAGTGTTATAGCCACTTGAGCCAGGTTGCCTTCCCTGACTTCTCTTTGCTTTCTCCCTCCCCCCCCCCCCCACCAGGTTCAAGCTCAGCCCCAAACGGTCACCTTGTCTCAGACCACAGCGGGGCAACACCAAGTCCAGGTCATCCCAGCCACCACCGCCACGGCTCAAGTCGTCCCCCAGAAACTGATCCAACAGCAAGTGGTAACCACCGCCTCCCCGCAGATCCAAGCCTCGGTCGTGCCGAACCCTTCCCAGGCGCCCGCCCCGCCCGACGGGCAGAGTCAGCCAACAAAAGTGCAAATGAGGGCGCCTGTCCGGTTAAAGGCTCCGAACAAACCCAGCTGAGTCCTTCACCTTTTCATGGCGGCAAGCCAGGCGGGGAGAGAGAGAGAGAGAGAGAGGGAGAGGGAGAGAGAGAGAGAGAGCTCTCTAGGTGGCCTCCCGTCCAGCGAGATCGGAAATCAGGCGTCTCTCCTGCGAAACTTCCAGGGCTGTTTTCTCCCTGCTCTCCTCCAGACGTCTCTGCTTCCCGGACAGATTCGTGGAAAGATTTTGAAATGCGACTCCCGAGGAAATGCCGTTTTTTTCCCCGAACTCCTCCGTTAGCCCGACCGCTCGCCGAGACGCTCACTGCCCTTTCGGTGGAAACCCCAAAGTTGCTTCTCCAGTTGTTGTGTGGATAGCAACGCCGGTCGTTATCGTCGCCCCTGTCCGATGGGGAAAATCTTTGTGGGGTGCAAAGCTGGACATTGTCCGGGCCTCGCTTATCCAAGGGGGGAGGTGGGGGGTGGGTGGGTAGGACAGAAAATTTTGTCCAAAGCAGGGGATCTCCAACCTTGGCGACTTTTAAGCCTGGTGGACTTCAACTCCCAGAATTCCCTGGGGAATTCTGGGAGTTGAAGTCCTCCAGGCTTAAAAGTCGCCAAGGTTGGAGACCCACTGGTCCAAAGCACTCCCTGCTCCGTTGAGCTGACAAATGTGAAGATTTTGTAAGTATCTGTAATTATGCATCATATTTCAGTCACCGGGTTTTTTTTTGGGTGGGGTGGGGAGAGGTTTGAGCCTTTTTTAAACAAACAAACAAACAAACAAACATTAACTTGTGGTACGTTGGTTTGTGGGGGTGGGTGGGGTGTCAGGCGTTTTGCTTACTGTTTTGCTTAATTCGGTCTTTGTGCTTGTTGCGTATGTGTGTGCGTGCGTTCTTTCCTTCTTTTGTACAGAGAAACTTCGTTTTAAGCTTCCGCTTTTCCCTTTTTCACGGTTTCACATATTCGGTGTGCTAACACGTAATTGGTTGGTTGGTTGGTTGGTCGGTCTTTTTTTTTTTAAAAAAAAAGATATTAATATTATGTGACAGTAAGTGTATTTCATCGTCGCCCACACCATTCTCAGCCCCTTTTTCATGGGTGGAAGAAGAAAAAACAAAAACAAAAAAATGTGTTTTATTGCTCGTCCGACGTTCTGTTCTTGTGGGTTTTTTTTTTTTTTTAAGTGGGGCTTCCACGCTGAAGGAAATTTAACTTATGAGTTTCCAGCATTGGTTTTGGCCCTTTTCTCTTTGCGGTCTTGTTTTAAAAGTTCAGTTGTGTTTCCATTTCAGAGGGATAGAGGAGAGACATTCAGGCAACTTATTATTATTTTTTTTCTATCAACACCAAAACAACAGAGGTATTTTTCAGACCTTCGGTTGTTTGAAACAAACCTTTTCTTCCTTTTTTTTTCTTTTTTCTTTTCTTTTCGTTCTTTTTTTTCTTTCTTTCTTTCTTTCTTTCTTTCTTTCTTTCTTTCTTTCTTTCTTTCTTTATTTCTCCTTTCTTCTAATTCTTCTTCCTCCTCTTTTTCTCCTCCTCCTCCTCCTCCTCCCCCTTCCTCCTCCTCCTTCTTTTCTTCTCCTCCTCCTCTTCCTCCTCCCCCTCCTTTTTCCTCCTCCTCCTCCTCCTCCTTCTTTTCTCCTCCTCCTCCCATACTAATTTATATACTGGCACTCATGCCAAACTTCCGGACAATACAGATATCTGTCCTACCTCCAGATGTTCCCAAGTTAGATCAGTGCTGGCCACATAACTTCGTCATCTCCGCTCTTTCGAACAGGCACAATTTCTTACCCCTTTTGTTGTTGCCTTTTTGCTCTTCTAAACGCCGTATCCTTTCTATTTTGGAGCCTTGTTTTTTTTTTTTGGTTTTTTTTTACAAAAAAAAGGTATGCTTTTTAAAATTGAAAAATAAATAAATAAAAACCTTTCTACATGAAGGAAGGTAGACATCATTGAAGTTCTTTTACCCCAAAACCTATTTCATACCATAGACTTGTATTTTATCAGTTAAGTTTCTGAGAAGGAGCTGTTAGAGAATGATATAATTCATTTGAAAAAAACCAAGATATTTGGGGGGAGCTGTTTGGCCTCGAGTACCCCTACAAGAGTAGGATCTTGGCAAATTAGGGGCCCCACCTTAAAGAGTCCTCTCGCTCTTCTTCCCACCTTCCATGCAAATCTACCAGTCAAAACTAATTTTGCTCCCCAAATATGCTAAAATCTTACGTCTGTGCACAAGGCTATAAATCCCTCTTCCTTAATCTCAGCAACCATAAGCGGGATTGGACTTCAACTCCCAGAATTCCCCAGCCAACTGGCTACGGAATTGTTGGAGTTAGAAGTCCAACCCCACTTAACGTTACTGAGGTTAAAGGGAACACCGCTGTAAAATGAACTCTGTACGCATAAAGTAACATCACCAATTTCAATTTCACTGTGCTGGTTTTCGAGTATGTCTGATTTCGACGGAAAAAACATGCACATTTCCGTGTCTTGATTTTTCACGGGGAAAAAAAAATGCCAATTCGGTGGTTCCACATTTCTGATTGCCCCTTCCTTCCTTTCTTCCCTTGGTAAAACTGACTTGTAAATTACCTTTATGAAGATAAAAATAATTTGTACTTTTGGCTGTAGGATTGGAAGGATTTGTGTTGTATCTTACCTGAAAGTGTATTAAAAGTGTACATTTTTATAACATTCTTGTAACTGTGCGTACCTGAAGTGTGTTTTGTCTCATCTGGCCTCCCCCACTCTGACATTTAGGGAGATGGGAGCCTAAAATCTTGGAAGTTTTTTTAATAAATCAGCCGTGCCGATCAAAACAGGTCTGTTCTTGCCACCTTATCATCCTCACAATGTAAATTTTTTAATTGTGTTGAAACTTTTCCAGCTTTGCAGACTTAAGAGGGAAAAAAAAACACTCCCCAACTGCATATTCCCATATTTCCCCATCAGCCTTCATCATCATCATCATCTAAAGGTAAAGGTTCCCCTAGCACATATGTGCTAGTTTTTCCTGACTCTAGGGGGCGGTGCTCATCTCCGTTTCAAAGCCGAAGAGCCAGCGCTCTCCGAAGACGTCTCCGTGGTCATGTGGCCAGCATGACTCAACGCCAAAGGCACACGGAACGCTGTTCCCTTCCCACCAAAGGTGGTCCCTATTTTTCTACTTGCACTTTTTACCTGCTTTCGAACTGCTAGGTTGGCAGAATCTGGGACAAGTCATGGGAGCTCATTCCGTTAAGCGGCACTAGGGATTCGAACCGCTGAACTGCCGACTTTTTGATTGACAAGCTCAGCATCTTAGCCACTGAGCCACCGCATCCCAATCATCATTATCTAAAGACCCCATAATCCCTTGCGGGGTGGAGTCTGGGCAACTGAATGGAGCTGAGTGTTTACTGGCCGGATGCCTTTCCTGTCGCCAATGCGGAATTTTGTTCAGCAGATATATTCTCATCGTGCCCAGAGAAAGAAATATCTGCCTCTATCTAGGATCGAACTCACAGCCTCCTGATTGTGAGGTGAGAGCTTCACCTCTAGGCCACCAGTACCACTCTATTTCCCCATCAGCCTTGAAGGAAGTTTAAAGAGAAGAATTTTAAAAATGCAGGTAGTCCTCAACTTAAAACCACAACTGAGCCCAGAATTTATGTTGCTAAATTGATAAATTATGTTAGGTGAGTTGAGTTTTGCCCTAGTTTACGACTTTTCTTGCCACCGTTGTTAAGTGAATCATCACAGTTGTTAAATTAGTAACACGGTTGTTAAGCGAATCTGGTTTCCCCATTGTCGGAAGGTTACAAAAGGGGGATTACCAGACCCCAGGGCACCGCAAAGGTCATCGATACAAATAGCCAGTTGCCAAGCATCTGAGTTTGGCTCCTGTGATAGTCCTAAGTGTGAAAAAATGAAAGATGCTGCCACTGTCATAAGTGTGAAAAACGGTCATATGTTCCATCTTTTCAGTGCTGTTATAAGTTCGAACGGTGGCTAAACTTTAAACTGTTGTAAGTCGAGGACTACCTCATTCCCATGTTTCCCCATCAGCCTTGGGGGAATGTTTAAAGAGAAGAATTTTTTAAAAATACATATTTTGTTTCCTCTGTTCCAGTTTGATTTGTATCTGTTTTTATTGTACAATAGAATAGAAAACGGAATAGAATAGAAAATGGAATGGAATAAAATAGAATGGAATGGAATGGAATAGAATAGAATAGAATAGAATAGAATAGAATAGAATAGAATAGAATAGAATAGAATAGAATAGAATAGAATAGAATAGAATAGAATAGAATAGAATAGAATAGAATAGAATTCTTTATTGGCCAATGTGATTGGACACACAAGGAATTTGTCTTTGGTGCATATGCTCTCAGTGTACATAAAAAGACTATCAAGATACATTCATCAAGAATCATAAGGTACAACACTTAATGATAGTCATAGGGTACAAATATGCAATCAAATCATTCTAGGAAATAATATCAATATAAATCGTAAGGATACAAGCAACAAAAGTTACAGTCATACAGTCATAACTGGAAGGAGATGGGTAATGGGAATGACGAGAAGATTAATAGTAATGCAGACTTAGTAACTAGTTTGACAGTGTTGAGGGAATTATTTGTTTAGCAGAGTGATGGCATGGAGGAAAAAACTGTCCTGTGTCTAGTTGTTCTGGTGTGCAGTGCTCTATAGCATCGTTCTGAGGGTAGGAGTTGAAACAGTTGATGTCCAGGATGCGAGGGGTCTGTAGATATTTCCACAGCTCTCTTTTTGACTCATGCAGTATACAGGTCCTCCATGGAAGGCTGGTTGGTAGCCATGGTTTTTTCCGCAGTTCTAATTATCCTCTGAAGTCTGTGTCTGTCTTGTTGGGTTGCAGAGCCAAACCAGACACTTATAGAGGTGCAGATGACAGACTCAAAGATTCCCCTGTAGAACTGGATCAGCAGCTCCCTGGACAGTTTGAGCTTTCTGAGTTGGCGCAGAAAGAACATTCTTTGTTGTGCTTTTTTTTTTGATGATGTTTTAATAAATAGTTTTAATAATATATAGCGGGGGGGGGAGAGAGACCAGGGGGAGCAATAGGCGATGCCCCTTTAGGAAGCACTGGTTTTTGTTTTTGTTTTGCCCAGCCAGATGTGCTAAATTCCCACGCTCCCAATATTCCTCGCCTCCCCTCGGGGCTTTTCCCGAGCCCCACCTAACTCACCCAAAGCTCCCCATCCCCAAAGCCTCACTCCCCACTACCTCCAAGAGCCGGGCAAGGCATTGATTTGCACGGGCGCCCGGGAGCGCTGGGTTGCAACTCCTTGGCAACCCCGGGGAGAAGGAGGAGGAGGAGGAGGAGGAGGAGCCGGTGGCTAAGGCGGCGCCTGGCCGGGCTTCCTTCCGCGCACGTGGGGCAGCAGCCGCGGTCCGGCGGAGGGAAGCTCTTGAGCTCGGGGCCATGGCGGAGGCTGCGGGCCGAGAAGAAGCCGAAATCCGGCTGGCCGCTTGCTTGGAGGAGGCGCTGGGCAGCCGCCGATGCGCCAACCGCGTCTTCGAGATCCTGGAGCTTTTGCAGGTGGGCGCAGAGCAGCGCGGCGGAGAATGGCAGTAGCCTCGGGCCCTTGGAAGGTTGTGTGTGTGTGTGTGTGTTATATGCACGTGCAATAGTCCCGGGCCCTTGGAGGGTTGTGTGTCTGTGTGTGTTGTATGCACGTGCAATAGTCCCGGGCCCTTGGAAGGTTGTGTGTCTGTGTGTGTCTGTTGTATGCATGTGCAATAATCTCGGGCCCTTGGAAAGTTGTCTGTGTGTGTGTGTTGTATGCACGTGCAATAGCCTCGGGCCCTTGGAAGGATTTGTGTGTGTGTGTGTGTGTTGTATGCATGTGCAATAGTCTCGGGCCCTTGGAAAGTTGTGTGTGTGCCTGTGTGTGTGTTGTATGTACATGCAATAGTCCTGGGCCCTTGGAAGGGTGTGTGTGTGTGTGTGTGTGTGTGTGTTGTATGCATGTGCAATAGTCTCGGGCCCTTGGAAGGATTTGTGTGTGCGCCTGTCTGTGTGTGTTGTATGCATGTGCAATAGTCCCGGGCACTTGGAAGGTTGTGTGTGTGTGTCTGTGTGTGTGTTGTATCGGGCCCTTGGAAAGTTGTGTGTGTTGTATGCACGTGCAATAGGGGTGGGCTGGCCTAACACTTTTTAAAATGTTTTTAATTGTTTGTTATAGTTTTTAATCATGGGGCCAAATTTATATATATCTTTTTAATTGTATTTTAATGTTTGTAGTGTATGCTTTTACTTGGCTGTTCACCGCCCTGAGTCCTCAGGGAGAAGGGCGGTATACAAATTTAAAAATAAATAAATAAATAGTCTCGGGCCCTTGTAAGGTTGTTTGTGTGCCTGTGTGTGTGTTGTATGCACATCCAGTAGTCTCAGGCCCTTGGAAGGGTTTGTGTGTCTATGTGCATTGTATGCACATGCAAGTCTTGGGCCCTTGGAAGGTTGTGTGCCTGTGCGTTTGTGTTGTGTGCACATGCAATAGTCTCAAGCCCTTGGAAGTGTGTGTCTCTGTGTGTTTGTTTTGTATGCATGACACCGTTGGTGCAAAGCAGCCAAGCGGGGAATGCAATAGTCTCGGCCCCTTGGAAATGTGTGTGTGTTTGTGTGTTTTGTATGCACACACCCCGCCGCCTCCAGAGATGGTGGAGGTTGTGCAAGTGAGCGCAAGGCAGCCAAATGGGGAATCCAACCGTCCCGACCTCTTGGGTGTGTAGGGGGCAGTGTGTGTGTGTGTGTGCCTGCCTGCCTGTATGTATACAGCGCTGTATACAAGGGACCTCCTTCTCCTCCTCCAACTACAATCCCCATCGCCCCCAGCCCCCTTGGTCTTTCCCTGCCCTTCTGGATTGCTCAATTCATTCTCAAAAGCTTGTTTTTCCTCTCTATTTTTCATTGGCCAGAGAAAAAACTTTAGACCAGGGGTCACCAACCTTTCGGACCTCAGGGACCACTAAATTCATAATTTTAAATCCTTTTTTAATTTTTTTTTTATTTTTAAACAAAACATAAAACATCCATCATCCATTACAATTGCAAACAGTGTGTCGATCGGTTACAAATCTTTTGTGCTTCATCCCGTATTCATTATTTACTAATTTTCTAATTTCTCATATTATCAATCTAGTATATATCTTTATATTATTGTTTTCATTTGTCCTTTATTGAACAATGGCGTTTTCATCCCATAAAAATTATTTTCATGTATTATATTGTTGCATTCGTTTCATCTCTCATATTTCATTTCCATGTTTTATTATCGAGCCATTGATAAAATAAATCCCATGTCATATAATATTGTTTGTCTTCCTGTTCTCTAATTTCAAATGTCAATTTGCTCGTTTCAGCCCATTCCATGATTTTCTTAATAACTTCATCTTGCATAGGTATTTCCCCATTTTTCCAATTTTTAGCAAACACAATTCTAGCCATAATTTTAGTGGTCCGCAGGATTTAAAATTATGGCTAGAATTGTGTTTGCTAAAAATTGGAAAAATGAGGAAATACCTACGCAAGATGTGGATGTTTTAAAAACATAAATAGTATTTAGTGCAATATAAAAAATGCAAATAATTTTTCTACGGACCTCCAAAATTTTCTTGCGGACCAGCAGTTGGTGTCCCCTGCTTTAGAGGGTCAGGCCAGCTGCCTAATTTCACACCCTCCTAGCTTCTCAAGCAAACTTCCTAGCATCCTCCCCCCCAAAAAAAGAGGCATCCTGGTTGGACCTGCTTCCTGAACCCCTCCCTAATTTGGAGGAAATCTCTTTATCTCTGGTTCATCCAAAGGATGCAGCTGTTTCCAATAACCTGTGTGAATCCATCTTCGTATTTCCAAGAGAATTTGGTGTAGGAAGAAAAAGTGCTGAGAAAGAACTGAGTGAGCAAGAAGGGCAAGGCAATTACTTGCTGCTCCTGAGTATATGCAGAGTGGCTGCAAGTCCTTTCTTGTTCATCAGGAAGATGCAGCTGCTTTCAACAGCAACCCTCTTGTTTCCGTGAATGTTGCATGTAGCTGTCTCAATCCTGTGATTTACTCCCTCTCTTCCTTTTCCCCCAATCCTGGTTTTTCTGCCTCGCAGGCTGAGGACAAGGAGATAATCCTGTGTGCTATCCAGACATGCAGCCGTCTCTTTGGAGCTTTACTCACACGGGATGAACTCTTTGTGGGTAAACTTCCCCCTGAGGAAGACTCTGTCCAAGGTAAGAGGCCTGGGGGGGGGACACGACAGCTATGGGTGTGGTAAACGGGACACAGATTTGACTAAGAGTAGGGAAATTTTAGGCCGTTCCTGAGCATGGGTGATGTGGCAATGGCTAAGCATCTTTCCTGGTTTATCAGGAGGAAGATGCGGCTGCTTTCAATGGAATTTTCTTCCTGGTTTTGGGGTTCCTTTTTGCAGCAATCCTTTAGGGATAGTTTTTAAAGCTGTGCACACTTCAGATTTAATTTGGCAGAAGTTGCTTTCAGGTTCAGGTGTGACACAGCCCCTCCTGAGGTGATTAAAGCAGCTGGATCATTTTTTTTTCTTCCTGGAGGATTTTTTTTTTTTTTTTTTTTTTGGTAGTTCTAGAAGTTTTCTTAAGCAGACCTTTTGGGATAGTTTTTAAGACTGTGCATGCTTCAAATCTTATTTGACAAGCTTTTTGGATGTCAGCTAAGCACAGCCCTTCTGGGTTCATTAAAGCATCTGCATCTTTTTTTTTAAAGGATTCAATAGAAGAGGTCCAAAGCTCTCCTGAATCTACTCATTAAAACAATTTCAGTTGCAATTTTGTGGGGGCAGCTTATTTATGGCTGTGTTTATACCAAATATATATGGTAGCTGATGACCTCACAGCAGTGGGCAGCTTCTCTTTATCTTTCTCCGTTCCACGCCTTGTTTTGTTTCAGGAAATTACAGCGCAGAAGAGAAATATAAAATTTGGATGAGACATCGCTACAACAGCTGTGCCACTTGTCTGGGGGAACTGATGGGGCACGAAGCTTTCCGGGTCAAAGTGAGTTTGCCAAAGAGTCAGCTTTTAATTGGATGAATTCTTGCAAATTAAAATCCCCTCGCACATATGTGCTAGTTGTTCCTATCTCCGTTTCAAAGCCAAAGAGCCAGTGCTGTCCAAAGACGTCTCCATGGTCATGTGGCCGGCATGACTCAACGCCAAAGGCGCACGGAACGCTCTTACCTTCCCACCAAAGGTGGTCTCTATTTTTCTACTTGCATTTTTTAACGTGCTTTCGAACCGCTAGGTTGGCAGAAGCTGGGACAAGTCACGGGAGCTCACCCTGTTACGCGGCACTAGGGATTTGAACTGCCAACCTTTCGATCGACAAACTCAGCATCTTAGCCACTGAGCCACTGCGTCCCTTAAAATAGTCTAGCAAAAGTTTTAAAAAAAGATTTGTAAATCATTTCTGTCTGGTCCTTTCCATGTTGTGAACATGCTAAGAAAAAAAACTGCTTTCTCTTAACATTTCTGCAAAGTGGAAAGACAGCATGTGAGGGAAAACAAGCTATTTTTTTTGTTCTCCCCTTGACGTCTAGCTTTCTACCTGCAGGGAAGTCACACTTTTCATCTAGACAAGCATTTTGCAAAACTTCAAATGAAAAACATTCTAATTATCTAGCACCAAAGGACACAAAATTCTGGTGCAGTTCAGCATGTACTGCACATTTTCTGCCCTAGCAAATATTTATTTTATTTTTACTGTGTCCAACTCTGTGTTGAAAGGGTTCTCTCTTCCCCAAGAAGCATAACTATATAAAGTTAATTTATTTTGGCTTTTGCTGTTATTTGGCCATTGTCTCTCTTTGTCGCAAATCAATATCTTCAATCAATGAACTAATTCCTCCATTGCGTTAAATGAGTGTTTTCCAAACTTGGCAACTTTTAAGAGCGGTGGACTTCCACTCACAGAATTTCCTGGCCCTCTTAAAATAACCAAGTTTGAAAAACACTCATTTAATGCAATGGGACCTGTTTGATTCCGGCATAGCATATTTTGCGCATTTAGCTAAAGGTAAAGGTTCCCCTAGCACATATGTGCTAGTCGTTCCTGACTCTAGGGGGTGGTGCTCATCTCCGTTTCAAAGCCGAAGAGCCAGCGCTGTCCGAAGACGTCTCCGTGGTCATGTGGCCGGCATGACTCAACGCCAAAGGCGCACAGAACGCTGTTCCCTTCCCACCAAAGGTGGTCCCTATTTTTCTACTTGCATTTTTTACCTGCTTTCGAACTGCTAGTTTGGCAGAAGCTGGGACAAGTCACGGGAGCTCACCCCGTTACGCGGCACTGGGGATTCGAACCGCTGAACTGCCGACCTTTTGATCAACAAGCTCAGCGTCTTAGCCACTGAGCCATCGCATCCCTTAGGACTATTCTGTAAACCACAATACAACAGTGGCATAATACCTCCCAGCTTCCTTAGCCACCAGAGTATTAAAAACGCTGCAAGATTTTTGAAGAATATTTTCGCCGGGGGGGTTGGGAATGGACTTAATATTCAAGATCTCATTTGCTCTTCTGCTTTCTTACCTGTCCGTTTTGGTGGAAGGAAACTGCTCTTTGTACCCTGATGAAATTTGTTGAATTGGAAGCCAAACACCCTTTGGTCAAGAACGAATGGAGTTTCAATTTCCCTCGGGAGCTTTTACAAGTAAGTTGTCTGAATCCTGATACAGTTGTTTTGGCTTTATCTTCAACTTTGATTTCTGTTGTCAGAATTAGAATAATGTTGTTGTTAGTTGTGAAGTTTGTCCAATCCATCGCGACCCCATGGACAATGTTCCTCCAGGCCTTCCTGTCCTCTACCATCCCCCGGAGACCATTTAAGCTCACGCCGACTGCTTCAGGGATTCCATCCAGCCACCTCGTTCTCTGCCGTCCCTTTCTTCTTTTTCCCTCAATCTTTCCCAGCATTAGGCTCTTCTCCAGGGAGTCCTTCCTTCTCATTAGGTGGCCCAAGGATTTGAGTTTCCTCTTCAGGATCTGGCCTTCTAAAGAGCAGTCAGGGTTGATCTCTAGGACTGACCGGTTGGATCGCCTTGCAGTCCAAGGGACTCGCAGGAGTCTTCTCCAGCACCAGAGTTCAAAGGCCTCCATTCTTTGGTGCTCAGCCTTCCTTATGGTCCAACTTTCACAGCCATACATTGCAACTGGGAAAACCATCGTGTTAAGGATGTTGTTGTGTTACCAACCAGCAGAGTGTATAGCACAGAGAAACGTTGCTGAGAGCAATGAATAAGAGATATGCAAACTGGTTTATCAAAAGCTTACTTTATAGTAGAAAAACAGTCTCATAGTCTTTAAACATAGGAGCCTGGATAGCTCTGCAGACAAAGGCACTGTAATTTAACACCAGCTGTCTGCAATTAAAGTAAGTTCGAATCTTGCCAGGCTCAAGGTTGACTCAGCCTTCCATCCTTTCTAAGGTAGGTAAATTGAGGACCCGGTTTGTGGGGGCAATAAGCTCTCTTTGTATAAAATATACAAAAGTATGAAGGCTATTGCTTAACGCACTGTAAGCCGCCCTGAGTCTCCGGAGAAGGGCGGCATATAAATAAAAAAAAACAAAAAACAAATTCCAAGTCTTTGCCAGTTAAATCAGTCCAGTAGTTACAGATATCTTCTTACCAAACAAACATTAGTTGGTTAGAATAACAAACTCACTCTGGTTCACAAACCATGATGGTAGCAGATCCATCAAACGATGATAGCACAATGATCGCAACTCCACACACTATGGTAGCTTATTATCAACTGAATATGTTACAGTACCTTTTTTAAATACGTTCACAACTAATTACAGCATGACTCAGCATTACAATGAATCAGCAGTAAAACTTTAAAGTCACACAATACATATTCATATTAAAGTCACAGAACACATATATTGCCTGGACAACTTGTTAGGCTCAAACCATATCCTAACACATCGCCTTGACTATACGCACTTTTGTTGGCAGGGTGATGTCTCTGCTTTTTAGCATGCTGTCTAAATTTGCCATGGCTTTCCTCCCCAGGAGCAAGCGCCTTTTAATTTTTTGGCTGCAGTCGCCATCTGTGGTGATCTTGGAGCCGACAACCCAAAATAATACAAGTAGTCCTTGACTTAACAGTAGTTCGTTTAGTGAAGTTACAACGGCACTGAAAAATGTGACCGATGACCATTTTTCACCCTTAACGACTGTTGTGGCATCCCCACAGTCACATGATCAAAATTTGGATGCTTGGCATCTGATTTGTATTTGTGACAGTTGCAGTGTCCCAGTTTGTTTAGTGACCGTTTGAAGTTACAACGGCACGGAAAAAAGTGACTCACGATCATTTTTCACACTTACGACCGTTGCTGCATTGCCATCGTCAGGTGATCAAAATTTGGATGCTTGACAACTGATTCACGCTTATGACAGTTGCAGTGTTTCTGGGTCCCCTTTTGCGACCTTCGGACTGCTGTGGTCCACCAGCAGCCTGCCGGGTTGGCAGCGGAGTCAGACAGTGATGAGGCTGAGGAAGAACAGGGGCCAGTCCCGGAGGCTGGGGAAGGCCCAGATGAGGGCTCTGCGTCGGAGGCAGAGATGGGGCTAGGGCCATCGGGGAGTGAGGTGTGGACTCCGGAGCCTCCAGAGGCTAATAGTAGAGAGGCAGAGGAACAGGAGGAGCCTGTTCCTAGTGCACGTCTGAGAAGAGCTGCCAGAAGGCAGGAGCAGCTAAAGCAGAGAGGACAACTCAGGAGTAAGGCCAAGCGATGATTGGCCCCTCCCATAAGGCTTAAAAGACCAGCAAACCACCGTTGAGAGAATTGCTTCTTGTTTGGCTGTAGTTATTTCTTCTGTTCCTGAACTGTTGCCAAGAAATGCCTTTGGCAGTTTGCCTAATTATCCCAAGGTCACAGATAAATTGAAGACTGGTGTTTTGAGGACTTTGCTTTCATTTCATTTAGAATATGCTGAGAATAAGTTACTTCTTAGCTGTTTTAATAAAATCTGTTTGTTTTTTGGAACTGTTTGCATTTAATATTAACTACGTGGGCCTGGGTCACAACATGGACAGGCAAAGTCAAGGGGGGAGCCAGGTTCGTTTAACAACAGTGTTACTAGTGTAACAACTGCGGTGATTCGCTGAATGACGGTGGCAAAAAAACAATAGTAAAATGGGGTAAAATTCATTGAAATGTCTCACTTAACGACAGAAAAATTGGGCTCAATTGTGGTCGTACGTCGAGGTCTACCAGTAGTAGATTTTTTTTCTTGATTCGGCATTCGGTTCCATTTCTTCTTCCTCTGTCCTGTCTCCCTCTCTCCCGACCCATTCTGAGAAAATTAGCAAATTTGAGGATCCTGAATGGGTGAAATCTCCCCAAATTCTTTGTTGTCCTTCTCCAAACTTTTGCGGTGTTTCTCCCCTCTGGGAGAGAGAATTTAAATCTCCCGGGGAAGGAGTGACGATAATGCAAATGTGATCGATTCTGCCTCTTAATTCTCTTTGCCTCCCTTTCCAGGTAGTGGTGGAGTGTCTAATCCAGACCGATCAGAATTCCTCGCTCCTAATCTCGCGTTTCCAGGAATACATGGAGCAGGACGATGTCCGGTTCTTTGTGATGAAAGCGGTGGCCGAAAACCTGGGCAACGTGATGCCAAAAACCAAACAGGTACCTTGATGTCTTGGCTGAGAACGGAACTCTGCTATTTTGGGTTTTTTTTTTTTCATGTTTTATTTATATAGTTATTTTTAAACAATCTCAGTCCACATAATTCTTGTAATATTCTGTCAGAGTTTGTTGCAAAAAACAAATCCAGACGCACACACAGATAAACTGATGCAGCAGGATTCGTCAACTTCTTTATATTCACAATAACACATAAAGTATTTACAATACCAGCAGTTGATTCTTCAGCTCAGATCAGCAGATGTGTTCAAACAGAGTACAGCTCAGAGCTTAACACATTGGTTTCAGTTTCAATTCTCTGCACAGAATCAGAAGCTGCAGACTAAGACACACCTTGGCTCCAGTCTGTCTCAGCTCCCAATTGGCTGATTTAGTTGTTATGCCTATTCATTGGCTCACCTTGTTACCATGTCTTCCCAGTTATGAATATTCTAACATATTCATCGCCATAATATTAATAATACAATAATATAATAACAGTAATACTTAACGTCCTCTTGCTTAACAACTCTCCAAATTACCATTTCCTCTTTTTATATCTCCTCTCTAACTTCCCTTTCTATTGCCTTGCCATTGATAGAATATATCCCATATCAAAAAATACTTATTATATTAAAAAAATATCCTGTTCCTTCCCTTTCTCCATCGTTAGGAAAACATCTCCTCTTCCTTTTTTTGGAAGTTCAAGAGAAGTTCTATGCCACTTTTATGTCATCATTTATTTCATTTAACTGTTTTAAAAGGAAATGTGTCAACTCGCAAAGCATCCGTGGCCTGCTCTCGAATTGCCATAGGCAAGGGGGGATGGGAAAACGGCAAAGCAGCACCGCAGCCAAAAACAAAAGCACATTCCAAACATATCTCTCTCAAGGCTGTCTCCCAGGGTTACCCACAGCGGCTGGAGGGGAATGATCTCTACAACCCAGGCGAATGTGACTGATGACACCCCCTGGGTGGGGGGGAACAGGGTCAAGTCTGGGCCTTAAATTATGTGGGGTCAGAGTTGGCTTCACTTGGAACATGCCAACATGAAGCTCCTGATAAATAATTTGATTTCTTTTGAAGCTTGGCTCAAGGCTCATGATTTAATTAGGGCATGTCAGGAACTCTGACAAAAGGAACAGAAAAAGTTAAAATAGGAGGAGGAAGTGATGGGATGAGTTTTACTCCTCTGAGCTTCTTGCAGAAATGGCAAGATAAAAATAATTTTACAAAAGAGGAGAGCATCGTATTTTGTTTGCTTTTAGAGGTTGAGGGGTGGGGGAAAGCATCTTGCATTAGATCTGGTTCTTGCCCCAAAGCGATTAAAATGTCTGCCATTTTATTATCTGTTTTTTCCTTCCCACAGGCTCCCTTTCCGATTTACCAAAAGAATGCCTTCGCTCTCATTTCGTCCATCATCATGCCGAGTGAGGAAAGCGAGATAAAAAATTTTCTAGTGAAACACGGTGAGTGAAATTTCCTGGTTTCTTGGATCTGTGTGTCTCTGGCCAGAATTATGATCTTGACAGATGTACCAAGTGTAAACTTGGCCTTCTACGCGGTTAAACAATCCATCGGGTCTACATGAACTAAATCTAAATGATAGGATAGGATAGGATAGGATAGGATAGGATAGGATAGGATAGGATAGGATAGGATAGGATAGGATAGGATAGGATAGGATAGGATAGGATAGGATTCAATTCAATTCAATTCAATTCAATTCAATTCAATTCAATTCTTTATTGGCCAAGTGTGATTGGACACAAGGAATTTGTCTTTGGTGCATATGCTCTCGGTGTACATAAAAAGAAAAGATACATTCGTCAAGAATCATAAGGTGCAACATTTAACAATAGTCATAGGGAACAAATAAGCAATCAAATCATATTAGGAAACAGTCAGTATAAATCGTAAGGATACCAGCAATGAAGTTACAGTCATGTAGTCATAAGTGGGAGGAAATGGGTGATAGGAACAATGAGAAGATTAATAGTAATAGTAGTGCAGACTTAGTAAATAGTTTGACAGTGTTGAGGGAATTATTTGTTTAGCAGAGTGATGGCGTTCTGTAAATATTTTCACAGCCCTCTTTTTGACTCGTGCAGTATACAGGTCCTCCATGGAAGGCAGGTTGGTAGCTGTTATTTTTTCTGCAGTTCTAATTATCCTCTGAAATCTCTGTCTCTCTTGTTGGGTTGCAGAACCAAACCAGACAGTTATGGAGGTGCAGATTAAAGTCTAAATTACTCCAAAACTTTGGGAGGAAAAATTTCAAAGAGTTGTCTTGATTCTCACAGCTGTTTTTTGTTTTGTTTTGTTCTGTTCTGTTCTGTTCTGTTCTGTTCTGTTTTGTTTTAATTGGGTCTCTCTTTCTCTCTTGACAGCTAATCAGGAGGAGTGGAAGGTGTCCAAACTGAAGGTAGATCCTTTGATTGATTGATTGATTGATTGATTGATTGATTGATTGCTTCGATTTATATGCCGCCCTTTTCCGGAGACTCAGGGCGGCTTACAATGCGTTAAGCAATAGCCTTCATACTTTTGTAGATACCTGCTTAGTAGGGCTTTCCCTCCCCCCCAAGCGGTGTTCTTGGAATTGAGTGGAAATTATTTATTGTTGCTCTTTTGTTGACCTTGCTTTAAGGCAAATCTCGAGGTTGGGTTTGTGTTGCATTTCTGAGAATAGCAATAGCACTTAGACTTATATATACTGCTTCACAGTGCTTTTATAGCCCTCCCTAAGCGGTTTACAGAGTCAGCCTCTTACCTCCAACAATCTGGGTCCTCATTTTGCCCACTTCGGAAGGATGGGAGGCTGAGTCAACCTTGAGCCTGGTGAGATTCAATCTGCCAAACTGCTGGCAGCCGGTGATCAGCAGAAGTAGCCTGCAGTACTGCACTCTAACCACTGTGCCACCGAAGTCATCGAAGGGGTGATATAACAGTATAGACCAGAAAATAAGGACCAACATTACAAGGTTGTGTGAATTCAATTGCTTGGGCCTGATGTGTGAACTGAGCAGATAGGAAATGGGGGGGGGAGATTTTTGAACAAAGCAGGAATGGCGTTGATAGTCTCCTGAATCATCTCAAGAACCTGGATGTATTTTGATGGACACGCTTGGTTTTCCCATTTAAGTCTGCAGGATGTGGTCCATTCTGAAGGCCACTTCGGTTCTTTCTCCATAACTTTTTTTTTCCTCCAGGAACACAGACGGGCCTTTGAGAGGATGTGGCTGGGATTCCTGAAATATAAGGTAGGGGCGTTGAGGTTGTCTCAAAGGCCTGATTGTGGGGTTGATGTCACACCTGAGTAATAATTTCACCCATCTAAATCTGGCCTCAAGCTCACCTTAAATCAGGAGAGATTAGAATGTGGAAGGGAGGGAGGGAGGGAAGAAAGAAGAAAGGAAAGAAAGAAAATGGAGAGGGGAAGGAAGGAAACGGAGAGGAAGGAAGGAAAACAGAGACGAAGGAAGGAAAATGGAGAGGGGAAGGAGGGAAGGAAAACAGGAAGGAAGGAAAATGGAGCGAGGAAGGAAGGAAAATAGGAAGGAAAATAGAGGAAGGAAGGAAAATGGAGAGAGGAAGGAAGGAAAACAGGAAGAAAGGAAAACAGGGAGAGGAAGGAAGGAAGAAAAACAGGAAGAAAGGAAGGAGGACCCAGCATATTCAACCTTTGCGTCAGGCCATGCTTGAAAGACATAGTTGGTTGTAGCATCCATCCCTCTTACCTAACATGGTCCACCATATCTCTCTCTCTCTCTCTCTCTCTCTCTCTCTCTCTCTCTCTCTCTCTCTCTCTCTCTCTCTCTCTCTCTCTCTCTCTCCCTCTCCCTCTCCCTCTCCCTCTCCCTCTCCCTCTCTCTCTCTCTCTCTCTCTCTCTTTCCCTGTGTAGCTACCTGGAAGCCTCTACAAAAAAGTGCTGGTCATCCTACATGACTCCATCTTGCCCCACCTGAATGAGCCCACCCTCTTGATGGATTTCTTGACTGTCGCTTATGATGTTGGTGAGCGGTGGTTCCCAGGGACGTAGGGTTGACCTTGGACTTTAGGGAAGAAACGACGGAGCAGGAAAGAGGACCCAGTCTTGAGAAAGGGTTGGGCGAACCTGTCGGCAACTAGCATCACATCGGTGGCTCCGAACGTCATTTGGTGATTCTGCTGGGTCTCCCGAAAAATAGCTCTAACTCCCTTTTTTTACTTAGGTTTCCTGCTTGAGCAGGGTGTTAAGACTAGAAGACCTCCAGGGTCCCTTCCGACTCCCTTATTCTGAACCTCGTTTTGTGCATCTCTTTCAGGTGGAGCCATCAGCCTTCTTGCCTTAAATGGACTGTTTGTTTTGATTCTCCAACATAACCTGTGAGTGACTTAGCAAATCCTAGAAAAAGTTCCCTGTTCTTCAGCCAAAGGCTTTTAGTTCCCCAATTCACACATTACAGTTCCTATACCAGGACCAGTTTTGTCCAGGCCAGGTGTCTTCCAGATAGTTGGGGATTCTGATTTCTAGCCAACATCCATCATCATCTTTTAACGACCCTGTAATCCCTTGCGAGTGGTGTCTGGGCAACTGTATGGAGCTGATTGCTTACTGGCCGGATGCCTTTCCTGTTGCCAGTGCGGAGTTAGATTCAGCAGATGTATATTCTCAACGTGCCCAGGGAGAGAAATATCGGCCTCTACCTAGGATCGAACTCACAGCCTCCTGATTGTGAGGCGAGAACTCCACCTCTAGGCCACCTCTAGCCAACATGGCCTTTGTACATTCACACATCTGGAAAGCATCTTATCCTAGAAATGGCTTAGGTTCTTCAGTGCTACCTTACAGAGCTAGTTATGTGCTGGGATCTAGGCAGAGTTTTTCAAAAAGTTTTCTAGACTGGGACACAGCCGATAACTTATCATGAGAGCTAGCCTCTTGATCGTGGCTTAGTTATTTAAATAACGAACAGGTCCTGCAACATGAAACCCTGATCTAGCTGGCTTAGCCACCTTCTCTTTTGTATCTAACGAAGCTGTGAGGAGGTTGGGAGTTTTAAACCTGGTCTCTCTTGAGCTTCTACAGGCAGTCCTCGACTTACAACGGCTCACTTAGTGACCCTTCGAAGTTACAAGGGCTCCGAAGAAAGTGACTTAACGACGGGTTTTCACACTTAGTGACTTTTACAGCCTCTCCATGGTCGCGTGATCAAAATTCAGACGCTGGGCAACCGACTCGACTTTACAACGGTGGCAGTGTCCCAAGGTCACGCGATCCCCTTTTGCGACCTCCTCACAAGCAATGGGGAAACCTGGTTCGCTTGACTCACTTAACGACTGCAAGTGGTTCCCTTAACAACCGTGGCAAGAAAGGTCGTGAAATGGGGCAAAACTCAGCAACAGAAATTTTGGGCTCAATTTGTGGTCGTAAGTCGAGGACTGCCTGTATCCTGAAAGTTAGGAATGTCAGAAAACAACATTCTTTAAATTAATCTTCTGTTGGGATTTTTTTTTTTTGTAGGGAATATCCAGATTTCTACACAAAACTCTACAGTCTTCTGGACCCCTCTATCTTCCACGTAAAATACCGTGCCCGGTTCTTCCGTTTGTTGGATTTGTTCCTATCTTCGTCGTAAGTCGAGGTTTGATGCTTCACCCCAGACCTGATTCGTTTCCTATTTCCCACCAGTATCCCATTAATAACCTAGGTCCGTGATGGCGACCACAGGTGGCACGCAGAGCCATCTCTTCGGGCACGCGAGCTGTTGTCCTAGCTCAGCTCCAGCGCACATGCGCGTGCCAGCCAGCTGATTTTCGGCTGGCCCCGCCCATGCCACCTCACCCCTCCTAGGAGTCTCCACGCAGCCCGTTTTGGATGCCAGGTAAGTATAGGGCTCGCGTGGAGGCTCTGGGAAGGCGTTTTCGGCCTCCGGGGGAATGGGGAAGGCCGTTTTTGCCCTCCCCAGGCTCCAGGAAAGCCTCTGGAGCCTGGGGAGGGTGAAAAACGGGCCTATCAGAAGTCTGGAAACAGGCCGTTTCTGGCCTCTGGAGGCTTCAGGGAGGCCTGCTAGGCCCAAAACGGGGTGCACGGGGCAGGTTGTGTGCAGGGGTACGGGGGGGGGCATTGAATTATGGGCGGGGGCACACGACCCCCCTCCCCCCACTTTTGGCACTTGACAGCAAAAAGATTAGCCATCACTAACCTAGGCGTAGAGTGTGTTTCCTTGTATTCATCTCCAGCCCAACCCCTGGGGGAAAAAACCCCCAAAGAATAAATGAGGTCAGTTTCCCTCATTCTGGTCCTTGTTTAGCGACCGTATTTGGGACAGGCAGTTTGGTCGTTAAACGAAGCGAAGTCGAACTATGAGTGTGTTTACGATCAGACTTCAGCTTCCCTTCCTGCAAATGTCCTCCGTTGGCCAGGGTTGGCCATAAGATTGCTTTATTTCTCATTACTGTTGCTAAACAAGGCAGTAGCTAAATGAGGACTGATCAGAATGCCTTTATCATTCAGGACTGACCTCTCCCAAACAGGAAGGGTGTTTTTAAGGAAGGTTATGCTAGCATTGTGTGTTGACCCTTTGAGAGGTATATGCAACGAAATTTCATTTTAATGTATGCCGATTAGTGTACATTCAAAGTGGCAATAAAGTTATTCTTTCTATCTATCTATCTATCTATCTATCTATCTATCTATCTATCTATCTATCTATCTATCTCATCCTTCTCTTAGTGTCCTTGTCTCTTCTGTGGGGCCCTTGGTGCTCTCTGAGCTTGGCTGTTTTGTTGTAGACATTTCATGACCCAAGTAAGTAACATCATCAGTGCTAGAAAGGAGTGGGGGTTTGTTCTGTGTTTACATACTAATACTTTGCCCTGTCGATGTTGGTGGGAGGGTTCTTGGTGGTTCCTCAATTAGGATGTTGTTTATTGTTAGCTTGGTTGCCTGCGTCGATATTTCCTTGATTGGGGTATTGTATTGGGGTATAAACAGAGCAAACCCCACTCCTTTCTAATACTGATGATGTTGCCTAGTTGGATCGTGAAACGTTTGCAAGAAAACTACCAAGCTCAGAGAGCACCAAAGACTCCTTAGTTCTCCTCCTCCTCCTCCTCCTCCTTCTCCCTGCAAACTCTACTCCCTTCTAGCACTGATCACACTACCTAATTTGGTGATGAAATATCTGCCAGAAAACCACCATGTCTTCAGGAAAACAACAAATCAAGAGTACCAAGGACTGCAGAGTTCAATCCATAGAATAGAATAGAATAGAATAGAATAGAATAGAATAGAATAGAATAGAATAGAATAGAATAGAATAGAATAGAATAGAATAGAATTGAGTAGGAGAGAATAGAATGGAATAGGAGAGAATAGAATGGAATGGAATGGAATGGAATAGAAGATGGAATAGAATAGAGAATTGAATTGAATTGAATTGAATTTTTTATTGGCCAAGTGTGATTGGACCCACAAGGAATTTGTCTTTGTTGCATATGCTCTCAGTGTACATAAAAAGAAAAGATTGAGCTACAAATATTCTCTTCTCCTGGTCTCTTCTGCTGCTTCCCACAGGCACTTGCCAGCATATCTGGTGGCAGCCTTTGCCAAACGCCTCTCCCGCCTGGCGCTCGCCGCCCCACCTGATGGCTTGCTGATCGTCATTCCTTTCATCTGTAACCTCTTGAGGAGGCACCCATCCTGCTTGGTGCTCATCCACAGGCCCAACGGCTCAGCAGGTGAGAGAGCTCAGAAAGGTTGTGTTTTCCACCCGCTCAGTTGAAGTTGACTTGACTTTGAGGAGGAAGGCTGAAACCTGCAAATTTAAGGCGGCCACACCAACTTCTTCGTGATGCTTTTCTTTCTATATTCCAGCTGATCCCCACTTTGGTCGGAAATGGTGTAGGGCAGGGGTCAGCAACCTGCGGCTCTGGAGCTGCATGTGGCTCTTTCACCCCTCTGCTGCGGCTCCCTGTCGCTCAAAATATGCGTCACAACCTCCAGTGTGCGACACCCGGTGGCACACAATTTATTGAGCTTTTCGACCCCCGGTAGGCCAATTATGGATAAATCCAAGAAAGGAAAAGTTTCAGAAGAAAACAGAATGTTTAATTAAACTACGTAGGCTAGTGTTTGTGGCCGCTCAAGAAACAGTCAGGCACGGGAAGGTTTTGTGGCTCCCGGTGTTTTCTGTGGGAAACGGGTCTAAATGGCTCTTTGAGTGTGTAAGGTTGCAGACTCTTGGTGTAGGGTCTCCTGTTTGCGGGGGGGGAGGGAGGGCGATGGCGGGTTGGACTAGATGACCTACAAGGCCCCTTCCAGCTCGGTTCATCTGTAAACCCACCATATGGGTTCATGAAGCGGGTTTCCTTAGAAATGGGGGTTCTTTCCCAGCTGAGCCCCACTTTTGTCAGAAATGGTGTAGGGCCATGATGGTGAATGCCACAGGTGGCATGCAGAGCCCCATCGGTGGGCACACGAGCTCAGCTCCGGTGCACATGTGCATGCCGGTCAGCTGATTTTTGGGCCTTCTGAGCCCACTAGAAGTTGGCAAACAGGCCATTTCTTGCCTCTGGGGGGGATGGGGAAGGCAGTTTTCGCCCTCCCCATGCTCCTAGAAAGGCCCTGGAGCCTGGGGAGGGTGAAAAACGGGCCTACTGGGCCCACTGTGCCATCACAGGCCAAAAGTGGGGAAAGCATGGGGGTGGGTGGATCGTGCACACATGCATGGGGGTGGGGCGTATAGAATTAT
Source organism: Pituophis catenifer annectens (assembly GCF_029215685.1). NCBI lineage: Eukaryota > Metazoa > Chordata > Lepidosauria > Squamata > Colubridae > Pituophis > Pituophis catenifer. Next base: position 6,707,447 of record NW_027256890.1, read on the forward strand.
GGCTGTGGGCATGCATGCGCCCGCTCCCCCCCACTTTTGGCACGCAATGGCAAAAAGGTTAGCCATCACTGGTGTAGGGTCTCCTGCTTGGGTGGGGGGTGGGGGTTGGACTAGATGACCTACAAGGTCCCTTCCAACTCTGTTCATCTGTAAACCCACCATATGGGTTCACGAAGAGGGTTTTCTTAGAAATGGGGGTTGCAGGAGGAAACATCTACCATCTCTTGTGACCATGCAAGGCCAGGAGAAGACCTGACACCGCAGAGCTACAAAGCTGTCGTGGATTTATTTTTTTTTTAATTTGATTTATATGCCGCCCTTCTCCGGAGACTCAGGGCGGTTTACAATATGCTCAGCAATAGCCTTCATCCTTTTGTATATTTATACAAAGTCAGCTTATTGCCCCCACAATCTGGGTCCTCATTTCACCTACCTTAGAAAGGATGGAAGGCTGAGTCAACCTTGAGCCTTGGCGAGATTCGAACCTGCAGTAATTGCAGGCAGCTGAATGATAATAACAGGCTATTAGTCTGCTGTGCCACCAGGCTCTTAGGATGGCTGATTCTTTTTCTTTTTTCTTTTAAAATCTTCTTTAGAGATGCCGGAGGATCCTTATAAGATGGATGAAAAAGAGCCCTTGGAAAGCAGGGCTCTGGAGAGCTCCTTGTGGGAAATAAAGGTAGGTTGGTCATCTTAACAAGAACTTGGTGTTTGATTTATATTTATATCTATTTCATCATTTCTGTATCTTTTTATAATAATAGAGATAAATAGAAAATTAGGGCTGCTAGAATACCATGCTAGATTGAACTGAAAAGGGAATAACAGAGAGGGGAACGAGTAGAGAGAGAGAGAGGAAGGGAGAAGAGAGGAGAGGAGAGGGAGAGAGAGAAGAAAGGGAAAAGGAGAGGAAGAAAAGGGAGGGGAAAGAGGAGTAGGAGAGAAGGTTAGAAGGGGGAAGAAGAGGAGTGGGGGAAGGGAAGGGGAAGTAGGAAAGAGAAAAGGAGGAAGAACGAAGAAAGTAGGAGGAGATAGAGGGAGGAAGAGAAAGGGAGGAGAAGAAGAAAGGTTGTGGCAAAATAAAGGAGGGTATATGGTAAAAGAGCAGCCCTGAATAAGTAAAAATTAAAAATGAAAGTTAAAAGATAAGATGAATGAAAAATGGTGGATTTATTTATGAGAAATAAAAATAAAAACTTTTTTGAAAAAAAAAGAAGAACTTGGTGGAATTTTGGTTTCATCAATCCAGCAGGGAGGAAGATGGGTTGGGTGGCCAACATCTGCACCAGCGCTAACAGTTGTGCCCTTGGCAGTCACTTGACCCACCAAAAAGACTCCCACCAGCGGTGGGTTTCCAAAATGCTTACCACTGGTTCGCCCCGCGTGCATGCGCCTGGCCTCGGAAACGTGCCTAAATAACACGTCATAGAGCCAGGGTGGATAGCCCCACGATCTCCGCTATGGTTCGCCAGACCGGCTGACTCCCACCAACCCTGACAGCAAGCCACTAGTAGAAAACCCTACTCTTCCTAGCACTGATGAAGTTGCCTAGTTGGGTTAAGAAACATCTACAAGAAAACCACCAACCACGGAGCTCTCCAAGGACCCTATAGTTCTCCTCCTCCTGGAGGAATCATCCATCCATCATCTCTTGCCCGCTTTATACTTCAATTGCTATGCTTTAAAAGAAAGAGAAAGGAAAAAGCGAATCAGAACCACACCTGCGTTCCTAACGTAAGGATCCCAGAAGCATGGAGAGAGAGAGAGTCTTGGTGACTCCAATGGGAATGATAGCTATTTGTCAAGGTTTTAATAAATGTCAGGCAACTGTATCTTTCATTTTTGGGGCACCCTTAGACGCTGCAGAGCCATTATCATCCTGACATTGCCAAAGCTGCGGAAGAGATTAACCTGCCCCTCTCTCAGATGGAACAGGATTTGTCCGAGATCCTAGAATCGACAGCCTTTGAGGTAATGATGTCCCTAGAAAGCATGGGGGGACATGTTTTCCCTACCTTGGGACCCTCTCCAGTTGAGTGGTCCCATACTTACAGTAGTGGTCAAAATTGTGGGAACCTTTTGGGAAAAGTGTCTTTTTGAGATTTGATGGCTAATAACACCACTTTTTTTTTTTTTTTTTTTTGAGTTTCAAGAGAATCCTATTCCACTGCTGGAATGGCCTGGGAATAGCCCAGATCTTCACCCAATTGAAAATCTATGGAGCCCATTAAAGAAACTTGTTAGTCAGAAGCCTTAGAAAAGAGCCTTGGTAGTACAGTGGTCTAAAGCACCCTGTTATTAAGACCAGCTGCCTGCAATTACTGCAGGTTCGAATCTTACCAGGCTCAAGGTTGACTCAGCCTTCCATCCTTTCTAAGGTAGGTGAAATGAGGACCCAGATTGTGGGGGCAATAAGCTGACTTTGTATAAATATACAAAAGGATGAAGGCTATTGCTTAGCGCATTGTAAGCCGCCCTGAGTCTCCGGAGAAGGGCGGCATATAAATCAAATTAAAAAAAGAAGAAGAAGAAGCTACCCAGCAATAAAACCCAGTTAATAGGGGCAATCCTTCAATCTTGGTTTCACATTAGAACAGCTGCAGAACTAAAAGACTTGGTTCACTCCATGGGACGTCTGAAGGTTAACCAAGTAAGCATTAACTGACATGGGTATCATTTTTGTATATCTTGTTTTTTCTACGTGTTTCCCTTTTCTTCTTTATACCGTAACAGCAATTCTAATAGCAAATCCTTCATAAAAGTTACTGCATTACATTTTTGATTACATTCTCTTTCCATTGATATATCATTTTATGGTACTACTAAAAAAAAAGTGGTGTTATTAGCCGGTTTTAGAAAATACACTTTTCCCAAAAGGTTTCCACAATTTTGGCCGTTAACTGTACCAGCAGTAGCCATGCTGGCTGGGGAATTCTGGGAGTTGGAAGTCTGAGATTCTAGAATTGATGGCCTTTGAGGTAAGGCTTGCCCCTATAGGTGTGTCCGTCTGAATAGCAAACAGCACTTAGGACTTAACATACCGCTTTGGATACCGCAACCCTCTCTAAGCGCTTTACAGAGTCAGCCTATCGCCCCAAACAATCTTGAGTTTTCATTTTGCTGACCTTGGAAAGGATGGACGGCTGAGTCAACCTTGACCTGGTGAGAATCGAACTGCTGGCAGTCGGCAGAATTAGCCTGCAATGCTGCATTCTAACCACTGCGCACCATGGGGGGGGAGAAGGAAGGAAGGACAATGAGAAGGAGGGAGGGAAGGAAGGACAATGGGAGGGAGGGGGGAAGGAAGAGCAGTAACCCTAGCAATAGCCCTTAGACTTATAGACAGCTTCACAGTGCTTTGCAGCCCTTTCTAAGCGGTTTACAGAGTCAGGCAGTCTATGGCCCCCAACAATCCGAGTCCTCATTTTACCGACCTCGGAAGGAGGGAAGACGGAGTCAACCTTGACCTGGTGAGAATTGAACTGCTGGCAGTCGGCAGAGTTAGCCTGCGATACTGCATTCTAACCACTGCGCAACATGGGAGGGAAGGAAGGGAGCAATAGCACTTAAGATTGATATACTGCTTCACAGTGCTTTACAGCTCTCTCTAAGCACAACCATTATCCATCCATCTATCTATCTTATCTATCTATCTATCTATCTATCTATCTATCTATCTATCTATCTATCTATCTATCATTTTCTCTCTCAATCATCTTTCTATATCTATCTACCTATCTACCTACCTTATCTATCATTTTCTCTCTCAATCATCTTTCTATATCTATCTATCTATCTATCTACATACACGCACACACACACACGCACACACACACACACACGTACAATGGCAGCCAAAGGGTTGGTGTTGATTTCTCAAAAGCAGTCTAGGAAAATGTCAAGACACAACCAAGCTGGTATTGATCGCTGGAGAAAAAAAGAAACTGAGTGAGTGAACATGGAAAATAAATTGCTTTCTCTCCCCCCCCTTCCCCTATTCTCTCTCCCTCCCTCCCTCCGTCTCCTTCCCTCCCCAAAGATATTTGATAGGGACATTAAGAAAGAATCGAAGGACATTCCATTGGAATATCGGCAAGCCCGGGGCCTCTTTGGAAAAAAAGACGATCTCTTTGCAGAATATTTTTCACTGGAATGACTGCGGGGGGCTAACAGAACGCAATAAATATTTTTTTTAAAAAAAATTTAAAGTGTTATGCACTGCAGTCCTTGGGGCTCTAAGATTGTGGTGTCTATTTCTTGACCGCTTGTTTTCCTTCAATTTTGGGAGATGATTCTGGTTTGTTCTGAATTTCAACATTGGCCAGCAGAGGGCAGCAACAGCTGTTGGAAGTTTTAAGAAAAAAAAATCATGGGTAATAACCAGAAGGCAAATGACTGGGTAGTCCTCGACTTACGCCTTTAATTGAGCCCAACATTTCTATTGTTAAGTAAGACAGATATTAAACGAATTTGGCCTCATTTTACGACCTTTCTTGCCACCGTCGTTAAGTGTATCACTGCAGTTGTTAAGTTAGCACAGTTAAGTGAATCTGGCTTTTTACAAAAGGGGGCATGACCCCCCCCCCCCCGGGAACACTTCAACTGTCATAAGTAAATGCCAGTTGCCAAGCATCTGAATTTTGATCACGTGACCATGGGGATATCTGCAGAGGTCGTAACGATCATCCGTCACTTTTTTTTCAGTGCTGTTGTAACTTCGAGCGGTCACTAAATGAACCGCTGTAAGTCGAGGTCTGTCTGTAGAGAGGAGGGTTGGAGACCTGGTGTCAAGCATGGGAAAATCAGGTAATCCAGCCATTCAAATGAATATGAAGGTTTATTGTAAGTTTAAGCTTGTTCTGTCCCCGTCCCACACGCACACACACCAACAGACATCTAAGAGTTAAAGACCAAATCAGCTGACAAAATCCTTTTCCTTATGATAAGGAACTTGGCAACAACCTAGTGGCTGCCTGCCAAGAGTTTATTACTACAAAGGAAAGAGATAACTTCTCTCTGCTTCTGGTACATCAAAGTAAAAAGCTCAATAATTACAGAGTCAATCAAGTCCAAAGATAATCCATCAAAGTCTATAGCCAAAAGTCCGGCAATGCAGAATGGCGTGGAAGCTTTCAGCTTTGTTCGTCACAAGGTTTGACTGGCCACCACGCTCCCTTTTATATCCTGTGGGGTGTGGTCCAGTGACTCAGCCTAATCTCGGGCACGCCTTTTCTTCTGTTGCGCGCGCTTATCTCTGCGACGCTAGCATGGATCCAGCCAAGACTCATTACTCTCATCACTGTCCACCTGTGGCTGCATGGACGTGCTTGGCCCCGGCCCTATCTCTTGCCCTTCGGCAGACACCGAAGGCATTGCCAAAGAGGAGGTCCTGGAGAGGGAGGCCTTGCCAACTCCTCTCCTTCACTCTCGGAATCCTCTCCTGTCGATGACACAGGCTCAGGTAATGGAGCCACAACAAAGCTCTCTACAAGAATCTGATCTACTAAGGGTCAAGGCAAATTGGTGGTAGAGTCCATGGAATTCAGGGTGGGCCGGACTTAGATCTCTTGTGGGCGTGAAGGGACTCGAGACTGATGACACGTTTGACCCGTCATCTCCTTCACCTAGGACGGGTGTCAGCAACTTGGGGTCTGCTTCGGCCTCCTGGTGTGGGGCTTTGGGCGAAGGCTGGAGGGAAGTGCCGCTGGTGGCGAAGAGCCGGAGGGCCTCGTTCCAGTGGGACTGCATCATGGCCTGGAACTGGCTGACCATCTCAGCCCTCTGAGCCTCCAGGCGCCAGTACCTGGCCTTGCACTCCTGCAGGTCTTCCCTCTGCTTGGAAAGCCTATGCTCCTAGTCCTCAGTGAGGTGCTTCTGCTGAGCCTCCTTCTCGGTCAGATCCAATTTGAACTGAGCTGTTTTGCCAATTCTTTCTCCTGGTGGCTGCTTAGCTCCAACAACTGCTTCCTGTTGGGGTCCTAAGGAGCCCGGGTGGAGAGGCGAGGAGTGGCTGGGAGGGGAGGGGTGAGTAGAGGCTGGTGTGGTGCCCCTTGATGTGAGTGACATTGATTTGGCCATGCCCACCCAGTCACATGACCACCTAGCCATGCCCACCCAGCCGGTCATTGGGCAGATCATATTAGTGGTCTGCGGGATTTAAAGTTATGAATTTAGTGGTCCCTTTGGTCCGAAAGGTTGGTGACCCCCCACTCTAGAAAGAGTGTAGAGAAGAGCAACCAAGATGATTAAGGGATTGGAGGCTAAACCACAAAGAACGGTTGCAGGAACTGGGTATGTCTAGTTGAATGAAATGAAGGACCAGGGGAGACATGACAGCAGTCTTCCAATATCTCAGGGGCTGCCCCAAAGAAGAGGGAGTCAAGCTCTTCTCCAAAGCACCTGAGGGCAGGACAAGAAGCAACAGGTGGAAACTCATCAAGGAGAGAAGCAACTTAGAACTAAGGAGAAGTTTTCTGACAGCTAGGACAATTAACCAGTGGAACAACTTGCCTCCAGAAGTTGTAAATGCTCCAACACTGGAAGTTTTTAAGACGATGTTGGATAACCTTTTGTCTGAAGTGGTGTAGGGTTTCCTGCCTAAGCAGGGGGTTGGACTAGAAGACCTCCAAGGTCCCTTCCAACTCTGTTATTCTATGGTTTTACGTCAGCCAGTTCTGGTTTTAATTCAAACCCATCCTTGCAGTTTGCCGTTTACATTTTTGCATTGCAGGCAACCATAAATAATGCTTGTTCCAGGACTGGCTATATGCACATTTGCAAAAAAAAAAAAAATTCTCCCATCCTATCAGGCTTTTTATTTCCCAGGTTGCTCTTTAGGCTTAATAAAGTACCTTCCTCGTTTTTGGAGAGGTTTTATCTCCTCCAGAATGAATAACCAGAAGACAACCCCTTGAACAAAAAGAGGAAAAAAAAAATCTGGGAAAGATCATGTATGCATTTAAATTGCTCATTCGCTCTCTTTTATTTTTTTGGGAAAAGAAGAAAGTATTTTGTTGCATGTAAATTAATGGCACTTTTTTTTTTTTTTTTTGCATTTATAATTATACTGAAGAACAGATGGGATAACTTTCTTGTGAATCAATTCAGCCATAAAAAGATTGTGAAATATGTTGGAGCATCAAGGGCTCCCTGAGTTTGGGAGGTGGGCTGCTTGCAAACATTTAATTACCTGACTAGGTAACATGATCAGTGCTGGTGAGTGTGGGGTTTGCTCCCTCTTTACATCCCCACCAACCAGCTGCTCTACGGGTATATAAAACGGGGAGCAAACCTCAATAGCATTGATTCAGGTACTGAAACATCTGTAAGGAAATCACCAAGCTGGGAGAAGCACCAGAGTTCAACCCTGTGCTTCAAATATTCTATTCTGTTGATAGGTTGAAATAGATTCATCGCAAGTAGGAGGGAGGGAAGGAAAGGAAAGGAAAGGAAAAGAAAGGGAGAGGGATAAGGGAAGGAAGGAAGACGAAAGGGAGAGGGAGGAAAGGAAGGAGGAGGTGGAAGGGTGGAGGAAAGGAAGGGAGGGATGGAGAGGGTGGGGGGAAGGGGAAAGGAAAAGGTGGTAAGAAAGGAGTGGGGAAGGAGGAAGAAAGGAGAGAAAAATTGCAGACTACAGGAACCATTTGCACCACTCGGGTGGCCCTGAGGACACAGATAAACCTCCAAGTGCTTCAACGACCCTCTCAAAGGATGCAAATGACCAGCTGGCTGCAAGGAATATAAATCCTTCCATTCCCCACCAGCCAGTCAGAACTGAAGAAGCTTCTTGGATGAGGAGCAAAACATCTTCAAAGAAAAATAAAGTCCAGTTGCCTCTTGAAAAATAAGCACCTTTGGGACAACCATGACCTGGATGACTCAGAATCTCCAAAAACACTTGGATGTGCAGGAAAATTTACATAAAATACTTTCAATGCACACTCCTTGATCCACTCACTGGACTTAAGTGCACATTTTCAATGCACACTCACTTGATCCACTAATGCTTATGAGTCAGGAAAAAATGCAGCCCCAATGTGAATTACTTTCATTCACAGTCAGCAAGGCTTGTCCAAACAGTTTTTCAAAGGTATATTTATCAACACAGACCTTATCTCGCTTGGCAAGCTGCCACATAACTCGTTTCCAAACGCAGTACAAGGCAAAACTTGGCACAGTCTCTTAGAGCAGAATTTTCCACTTTTGCAACTACTGAATGAACAAATTGTTTCCTGCAAAAGCCCCTCCCTGTTTGCTCCTTTTTTGTTTCCTAGGGGAGGGGCCAATCATCTCCAAGGTGTGGCTTTACTCCTAAGTCGACCCTGCTTTCTGAGTTGTTCTTGTTTTCTGGCAGCTCTGTGCATGCGCACACTGGGAATGGGCTCCAGCTGTTCCTCTGCCTCACTGCTGTCTACCTTCCGCTCTGCCTCCGATGCAGAGCCCTTGTCTGAGCTTTCCCCAGCCCCAGGACTGGCCCATGTTCCTCCCCAACCTCCTCACTGTCTGATTCTCCTGCCAGCTCTGCTGGCTGCCAGTGGGCCACAACCACAGATGCACTTGTGTTCACACGGAATTTGGAGTGGGGCAAAAAAACCCGAAGACCCTTGATGGTGCTTCAGACTTTCATTTTCATCTCAAACACCGCAACAGGATTTCTCGGCCTTTGCTCAGATGATTTGAAAAGGGGGAGGTCGGAAGCTAATCAATTTTCCTACCGACAAATCTCTTGTCCTTATCTGTACTTACAGACTGTAATCCCATATTTACATAGAAAATACTGTTGTAGTAGCCAGCGATTCTATAATAGATAAGCTTCGGGATCCAAACAGGCCAAGAGAGAGGGGGAAAATAATTACTGAATATTCTCACGTTTTCATAACATCACCAAGCCCAAAACATTTGCAATATGGGGTTTGCAAAGGAGGGCGGTAAGAAGAAATGCTCTAGAAAGAAATGAGCATTTAAAAATCCGAGGAGCACATTTGTAAACTTCGAAAGAAAATTTTCACGATCTGGGGGGGAAAAAAGGCAAAAGATCCAGATGTGTATGGGCTTGTTGAAAAGTTTGGTGAAATGGAGCGAGACAGGAGATGATTGTGTGTGTGTGTGTTCACACGTGTCGTGCCCCTGTTGGAGCCTGAATTTGCGGAGGAAGACGAGCCAGAGCTGGGGCCGATGGAGATCGAGGGGGCTGCTTTATTGGCTACGGAGGAATGTGGGGAGGAGCAGGAGGAAGCATCCCAGGGCCCCTCAGACTTGGGACGGCTTGCTAGCAGGGAGGAATAAGGGCAGGATGACCGAGAGAGGGCAGGCAGTGGACATGAGGAGCGACAGAGCTCAGGCGATGAGCAAGGATCGCCCCCTCCTGATCCCCAAGCATGGAGAGTGGAGAGAAGGCGAGAACAGCGCAGGCTCTCCTCCCGACGACTCGGGAGGAGAGTGCCGCACCCCTTTTTACAAGGCACACCTGGGGACTGAGACTTAAGGAGATGCTGTGGGGAGGGGCGTTTGTCTGGAACAAACACTGAATTTGTGGAGTTTTGTGTGCCGTTGCCGACGTCTGGCATTTGCAGGACAGCTTGCTTCTTCCTTGCTTCGTGGACTCATTGCTTCTTCCTTGTTTCGTGGACTCATTGCTTTGTTACTTTGCCTCGCGGAACTGCTGTTTGTGTGTGTGTGTGTGTGTGTGTGAATGAGTGAGAGAGAGAGAGAGAGAACACTTTGCTCTGGGACTCGCCATGAACGTAGGAGTGTTTTGGGGAAAGTTGGAGCATTAAAGGGGAGTTTGAACTCTCAACTGGCTGTGTGGCCTTGGTGCCTTGTCCTGGGTCATCACACATTGCATTTCTGAGACCGTTTATGGTACTCCAAATACTTAAGATGTCCCCAGCGCTAACTTCAAGAAAACATCTGTAGTAGAATGTAAATGAGTGATGCGATCAGCTGGTTTTCATGCCTTCATTACCATTCCCGGAAGGTGAAGGAGACATTTCCGGCAGTCCTCAAGTTATGACCACAATTGGGACAGGAAATAAGCAAGGCGGTTCTTAACGGAGTCATGCTCGATTTTATGACCTATATTGTGAGAAGCCAGTCGGTAAGAGAGAGACAGGCATACACACCCAACCTTAACGTTTCAGGCTATGAATTTGATAGAGTTAGGGAAAAAGAGAAAGCCAGTTTAGTCTATTGGTTAAGGCGCCAGGCTAGAAATCAGGAGACTGGGAGTTCTACTCCTGCCTTAGGCAGGAAAGCCAGCTGGGTAATTTTTTATTTTTTTTTAATTTGATTTATATGCCACCCTTCTCCGGAGACTCAGGGCGGTTTACAATATGCTCAGCAATAGCCTTCATCCTTTTGTATATTTATACAAAGTCAGCTTATTGCCCCCACAACTGGGTCCTCAATTTGCCTACCTTAGAAAGGATGGAAGGCTGAGTCAACCTTGAGCCTTGGCGAGATTCGAACCTGCAGTAATTGCAGGCAGCTGGTCTTTGAGCCAATCACCAGGAGACTGGGAATTCTAGTTGCACCTTAGGCATGAAAGAGTTAGGGTTAGATGTCAGTTATGATTGCCTCTCATTCCTACTTGAAAAAGTTTGATACAAAATCAAAAAGTCTTGCTTTTAATTAATTTTCAACACTTGGTCTTGTGATGATACCGGTAACACCAGTGAATATGTTTTTATTTGCAAATAACGCAGATCTGATGGTGCAAATTAACGGATTCTATCAGGGGACAGGTTTTGGCCCTATTTAATTGGCATTGCGTTATCAGTTTGTTTCTTCCTTCCTTCTTTCCTTCCTTCCTTCCTTCCATCCATCCATCCATCCATTGTACACAGTGGTTAAAATGCATCTTCCTTCCTTCCTTCCTTCCTTCCTTCCTTCCTTCCTTCCTTCCTTCCTTCCTTCCTTCCTTCCTTCCTTTTTTTCTTTCTTTCTTTCTTTCTTTCTTTCTTTCTTTCTTTCTTTCTTCCCTCCTTCCTTCCTTTTTTCTTTCTTTCTTTCTTCCTTTGTTCCTTTCTTTCTTCCTTTCTTTTTTTCTTCCTTTCTCCACAAAGCTTTCCACAGAATCAGTGCATCCAATTTATATTCCTCAAATGACCCGAAGAAGTGATTAGAGTAAAAAACAATAAAATTAAACAAAATAAAAACCCAGATCAAGTCACACTGACTCAATTAAGTTTTGGGGAAGGTGAGCGGAATTGCAAGTTTTCTTTCAGCCCCCGCAACCTACTGGTTCCTTAAGCATTCTGATGATGCTTTTATAATGCGTACGACACGTTTGAAACCATTCAAGATACATTCCTGGGTGTCCTTCTGATTAAAAAACCGAAAACAGTGACAGTTAGAGTTAGCTTCAATAAAATGTTAGTGTCGGTACATTGATTTCTAGGACAAGGTTGAGTAATTTGCTTTGCTTATTATCTAGGAAAAAAAAAGAGCCTGAATAGCTTTGGGAAACAACACTGCATCATAAGCTATGAACCGGTTTATATCCACAAGCTGATAGCAGCAATTTATAGTCTTCATAAAACCTGTTTATAGATATATATTTTTAAGACTTTATTCTATTGGAATTAAAATCCGGTCCCGTTCCAAGCCGGGAGAAAGATGCAGGAACTAATGAATTTGGAAGCAAGCTGCAATTGGAAAGGAGGTCTCCATTTATTTAGGAACCAGAAGCAAAGTGACTCCACGTTGGTCCTAGGACAGTTGACAGCCTGGTGTGGGAAGTGGAGGGATTTTTTTAACACCCTGTCTCCTGCTTGGATGGGGGGTTGGACTAGATGACCTCAAAGGTCCCTTCCATCATGATTGAATTGAAAAGGGTGTTGGAAGGGATGATTGTGGGACTGGAGGCTAAAATATAAGATGAATGGTTGCAGGAACTGGGCCTGGCTAGTCTAGTGAAGAGAAGGACCAGGGGAGACAGGATAGCAAGTCTTCCAATATTTGAGGGGCTGCCACATAGAGGAAGGGGTCAACCTATTTCCAAAGCACCCGAAGGCCAGGCAAGGAATCATGGATGGAAACTGAACAAGGAGAAATTCAACCTGGAAATAAGGAGGAATTTTCTGACAGTGAGAACAGTCAACGACGGAACAGAAGTTGCCTTTGGAAGTTATGGGAACTTCATCACTGGAGGCCTTCAAGAAGAGACTGGACTGCCATCTGTCAGAAACTCTTTAGGGTTTCCTGTTTGGGCGGGGGGTTGGACTAGATGACCTACAAGGTCCCTTCCAACTCTGTTAATATGTAATCTGTAATTCCAGCATATGGAATTAGGCCTGGCAAATTGTAGTCTGTTCCACCCGCCGAGCGAGATGGCAACCTTCCCTAAACTTCCTTTAGAGACTACCATAACCCCCCTTTTAACCTTTGGGTCATGTTGTAGCTCGTTTGCAGAAGGAATGCGTGGCAGAGAAACCAGCTGCTGAATTTGACAAATTCACACCAGTTTGTTAGCCGCCCATCCAGCGGCTAGAGCAGGTAAAGGTCAGGCCACACAATGTGTGACAGGCGAAAGCTTGTTCCTGCCCAAGTGACAACAGCCCACCCCTACCCCTTCCCCCTCCTCCTAGCGTTGTAAATCCAGCATGAAGCCGAGCAGCTGGAACAAATTCTGAAATACGTTGTTAGAATGCTGGAAGGGTAAGCGGATTGCAAATGTGGACATTTGCAAAGTTTCGCAGGCTAACGGGCAAATTTCTTCGGAAATTGGTCTCCTGCTCTTGGAGACATCTTGGAGGGTTGAGTTCTGTTCTTGGAAATGTTCTACCAGAAGCGTGATGATAGCTCGGTGTTTATCTCCTCTTCCTCCTCCTCCTCCTGCTGTTCTCCACAAACCCCCTCCCTTGTGATGAATTTACCTAGTTGGGTAATGAAACATTTGCAAGAAATAAACCAAGCTTAGAACACCAAGGACACCACAGTCCTTCCCCTCTTCCCCCTCCTCCTCCTCTTCTCTGCAAATCCACTCCCTTCTAGTACTGATGATAGTTTCTAGTTGGGTCGTGAAATGTCTGAGAAAAGAACCAAGCTCTATTGTGGCCCGTACACAGCCTGTGCAGCTGGCACTCGAGTCGGACAATGAGGAGGCTGGAGAAGATGTGGTGCCAGAGGCGGGGATTCAGCCAGGGCCTTCAGAACCTCCAGAAGCTCCCTTAAGTGAAGAGGACGAAGAGGAGGAGCCTCTTCTCGATGCACGGGCGCACAGAGCTGCCAAAAGGCAGGAGTGGCTCCTCAGGAGGAGGTCTCCTCGAGAGTAAGGCTTGGGGCTAATTGGCCACTCCCTTAGCCTATTTAAGGAGGAACACCGACTGAAGCAATTTGCAGGGAACAATTTCCTTCACTCTCCTTCGTGCCTTGATCTTAGTTCTCTGCAAATTGCTTCTGGGCTTTCTGCCAACCATAGTAAGATTACGATTATTTATTCTTTGGATTCTTGTAGGCTGTTAAGAAAGTTAATTAACAGCCTTCGTTTGAAAAAAAACTGATTTAATTTAGTAAACTAAGATTTGTACAGACTTTGTGTGTGCTGCGTTCTTTGGGGTCCGTAGCTGGGGCAGAACAAGCTCAGAGAGCACCAAGGACCCCGTAGTCTTCCTCCTCCTCCTCCTCCTCCTCCTCCTCCTCCCCCCATCTGCAAACTCCACTCCCTTCTAGCAATGACAATGTTATGAATGTAACATCCATAGTTATGTCATGAAATGTCTGCGAGAAAACAACCAAGCCCTCCTCCTCCTCCTCCCTCCTCTTCTTCTTCCCTGACCTTCTCCATTCCACAAACCACCCTCCCTTCTAGCACTAATGATGTTACCTAGTAGGTGTTGTGGCCTGCCAGAAGCCAGCAAAGCTGGCAGCAGATTGGGACCATGAGGAGGTTGGGGAGGAACGTGGGCGAGTCCTGGAGTCTGGGGAAGGCTCGGACGAGGGCTCTGCATCGGAGGCAGAGAGGGGGCCAAGGCCATCTGATTGTTCTTTGCTGCCTCTGGAGTCTGACATCAGCAAGGCAGAAGAACAGCATGAGCCTGTTCCCAATGTGTGCATGCACAGAGCTGCCAGGAGACAAGAACAATTAAGAAAACAGGGTCGACTTGGGAGTAAGGCTTGGAGATGATTGGGCCCTCCCATAAAACATAAAAGAGAAGCGAACAGGACATGAGCTTTTGCAGGAAGCAATTAGTTCATCCAGCCGATTCAAGATTTGAAACTTCTGTTTGTGACTCTGTGCCAAGTTTGGCCTTGCCCTGCGTCTGGAAATTAGCTCTTTGGCAGTGTTCCACGTTAGATAGGTGGGTGTTGATAACCTTCCTCTGAAAGACTGTTTATCAAGGCTTGCAGACTGTAAATGAAGGTAATTTACAGCCGTATGAATGAAAGAGGTTTGCCAGGACTGAATTTGTGCTGTTTAATTTCTAAGGAAGCCTAGGTCAGATCATGAAATGTCTGCAAGAAAACAACCAAACTCACGGAGCACCAAGAACCACACAATCCTCCTCTTCTCTGCAAACCCTCCTAGCACTGATGATGTTATCTAGAAGGGTCATGAAACGTTTGCAAGGAAGCCACCCAGCTTAGGGAGCACCCAAGGACCTCACAGTTGAATCCCGAGCTACAAACATTCTCTTCTGTTGGTTCTTTGCATCTTCTTAGCATGATCACCTGCTGTTTATTCCTCCAGATATTTGGCTGCAATATTAACTTAACCTCCTTTTAAAGATGTTTCTTATATCAGCAAGCGCATAAGTTATTTCACTTCCATTCATGATACGGCAGCCATCGGCCTTCAAATCAGCATTGCCCATTAGGGTGCCAAGAAGAATTCATCTCTAAACAAACCCTTTTTTATCTTTCCGCTCATGTTCAAATTGTAACGGAAATAGGGAAGAGTTGATCTTTTATTAAAAGCTCACAGTAGGCGCTGGGGAAAAAAAATCTTTGCCTTCGCTGTGTAATTTGGCTTCTTTTCACTCCGAAAACTTCCGTAATTGCATTTCGTTTCGTTTCTTTCTTTTTTTCTTTCTGACTTGTACTGTGCGAGGTCATTGCCTTAGCTTCTTCCCGTTGCTTTGAGGGTGTCTCCCAAAGACGTATATTTGCAAAGCGTTTAGCAACTTGGTGTGTTACACCAAAAACCCAGGAGCTTATTTTTTTTTTTTATTGGATCGTTTAAATTGCAAGGCACATCAAATCCCCGTTTGCATCAAAGAGCCACGAATTCAGCAATTCCTGAATCTTCAGATTGGTTTCTTTTAATTGGTTATATGGAACTTCGTATTTTTTCTTCTTTCTTTTTTTTTTTTTTATTGTAAAAGTTTTTTCACCCCATTTTCACCCCCCTAACCCACCCCAACCTCCCCAAACCCCCCCTCCCTAGCCCCCCCTAACCCTCCCCTCCCCCCCGGACTTCCATAGAATGTACCCCATCATTATCCCCTTTATATAAAAAAAGCCTTGAACTCTAAACCCCCCCCAACCCCCATATCATTTTTCATCTTCAGATAATTCAAATATTTCTATCTTAATATAATATAATATAATACTATCTTAATATAATACTACTTTCAGTGAAAAGCTATTTGATACTTCCTAGTTTGATATTTGTTCTGCACATAATCTATCCACTTTTTCCATTCACATTCATAAGTCTCTTGCGAGCGGTCTTTTAAATATGCTGAAATCTTCGCCATCTCAGCAAAACTGGCCATCTTCAAAGTCCATTCTTGAACAGTAGGCAAAGCTTCATTTTTCCAATATTTACCTATCAACAATCTCGCTGCTGTAATCATATACAAAATCAATTTTGTTTCATCCACTGTAAAACCCTTAACTATACCCAAAAGAAACAATTGTGAAGAAAATTGAATTTTTTTCTTCAAAACATTCTGCATGACCCACCAGATTTTTATCCAAAAAGCCTTAACTTTCTTACAGGTCCACCAAATATGATAATATGTAGCATCTGTACAATCACACCTCCAACATTTTGGCTGAACATTAGGGTACATACACGACAATTTCTTAGGATCTAAATGCCATCTATAAAACATTTTGTAAAAATTTTCCCTCAAATTCTGCGACTGTGTAAATTTAACATTCTGAACCCAAATTTTCTCCCATGTTTCCAACATCACTGGTTCTTCAAAATTTTGTGCCCACTTAATCATACAGTCTTTAACTAGTTCAGTTTCTGAGTCCCTTTCTAACAAAACATTATAAAGTCTTTTAATATGCATTGGACCTTTCTCTTTTATATGTCTAACCAGCTCTTCCTCATGCAACATAATACCAATTAAGTTTAAGACCTCCCCTTTCTGGAACATCTTGCATAATTTTCAATTTCACTCTCGGTTTTTTCTCGTTCCAAACAAACTTATTCACTCCAGTTTGCCAAGCTTTCAATTGTTTATCACTTTTAAGCACCGGAATCATTTGAAACAAAAAAAGAAATCTTGGCAAAACGTTCATCTTAACTGCTGCTATTCTCCCAAGTAAAGACAGCTGCAGTTTTTTCCACATCTCCATATCTTTCTGTACAACTCGCCACAGTACTTCATAGTTATTTTGAAACAATTTAATATTTGATTCTGCAACCTGAACTCCTAGATATTTAACCTTTGGTACAATCTCAAAACCTGCCTTATTTTGAAGTTCATGTCGTCGATCTTGTGTCATATTTTTAACTATCATCTTAGTTTTTTTCTGATTCAATCTAAAACCTGATACTATACCATAATCTTGTATAATGTCTTTCATCTGGATTATTGATTCCATCGGCTGTGTTAGGGTAACAACCAGATCATCTGCAAATGCCCTTATTCTGTAATCCTCTTGCCTTATCACTATACCTTTCAAGTTATTCGAATCCCGTATTGTGTTCAACAAGACTTCTAATGCTAAAATAAATAACAATGGGGATAACGGACAGCCTTGTCTGGTCCCTTTTTCAATATTAAACTCTGATGTCAAACTTCCATTAATAATAATCTGTGCCTTTTGTTCTTGGTAAATTGCTGAGACCGCTTGTATAAATTGGTCTCCAAATCCCATTTTTCTTAAAGTCTTTAGTAGAAAATTCCAGTCCACTCTATCAAAGGCCTTCTCCGCATCCAAAAAAACCAGCACTGCAGAGATCTGTTTATTCTTCTCAAGATATTCCAATAAGTCTATAACTTGCCTTACATTATCCTTCATGTATCTGCCTTCTATAAATCCCGCTTGGTCATCATGAATCACCTCTTGGATTACTGGCATCAGTCTGTTGGCTAATACTTTTGCATAAATTTTATAGTCATTATTTAAAAGAGATATTGGTCTATAATTTTCCGGTTTTTTAGGACCTACTTGTTCTTTTGGTATCAAAGTGATATATGCTGATTTCCATGATGGGGGTATTTTACCCCCTTGTTGTATATTACAAAATAAATCTCTAAGTTGTTCCACCATTTCTGCTTGTAGAGTTTTATAATATACTGCAGTCAATCCATCTGTTCCAGGAGCTTTAGCTGTTTTCAGTTGTTTAATTGCTGCGATTATTTCCTCAACAGTTATAGGATAGTTCAATCTTTCTTTTTGTTGGCTAGTAATTTTTGAAACTCTTTTCTCTTCTAGATATTTTTCTATAAGTCCATTCTGTATATCATCTTTAGCATATAATTTAGTATAATAGTCTACAAAAACTTCTTTAATCAATTTTTGTTGAGAAATTTCTTTCCCTCCAATATCAATACTCTCAATAGTCCGCAAGCTCTGCTTCTTCCTTAAAGTGTAAGCCAACCATCTTCCCGGTTTATTAGCATTACAAAACGTATTATGTTTCGCATATTGTAAATTTGTTGCAGCTTGCTCCGCCAAGAGCATTTGAAATTGATCTTTCAAAAGTTTTAAAGCACCAGATATTCTTTCATCTGTTGGGTTTTTAATGAGTAGCTGTTCCTTATTCTTTATTTCTACTTCCAATTCGGATCTTTTCTTTTGTCGATTCTGTTTGTGTTTAGAATTCATATAAATGAGTACCCCTCTCATATACGCTTTACTCGCATCCCATACAATTTCAATTGGGGTACCCTTATTCAAGTTCATCTCAAAAAATTCTTTCATCTGTTTTTTAAGTTCTGTTATATTTTTTTCATATCTAAACAAATTTTCATTTAGTCTCCATGACCTTCTCTCAATCTTTCCCATCTCTATTTCTATCCATACAGAACTATGATCGGTTAAAGTTCTTGGAAATATCTTTGTTCTTTTTGTTTTAACAAGTAAATCATCTGATAACAAGATAAAATCAATCCTGGAAAAAGATCTATGTCTATCCGAGAAAAAAGTATAGTCCAATTCTTTTGGGTTATAAATTCTCCAAATATCTTTTAATTCCAAATCTTCTTTCATGTCAAAAAAAGTCTGTGGTAGTCTGAGCCTTACTTTCGCCAAACTCTTTTTATCTAGTTTAGAATCGATTACTCCATTCCAATCTCCCATTATTAAAATAGATCTGTAGTCCCATTGCAATATTTTATTATGTAAAGTCTTATAAAAATGATCCTGTTGTTGGTTCGGAGCATAAATTCCAATCAAAAGAATTTGACCGCTTGCCGTATGCAATTCAATTGCGATAAACCTACCACCTTCATCTGCTTCTATGATTTTAGCAGACAATCTTTTATTTACATAGATAACCACACCATTCTTTTTTTCCGAGGTTGAAGCTATAAAATGTGTTCCTAATTTAGAGTTTATCAAGTATTTATGATCTTGAGTTCGAATATGAGTTTCTTGTAAACAAATTATGTCATTATTAAATTGTCTCAGGTATGTAAATAACTTCTGCCTTTTTTGTGGTGAATTTAATCCGTTAACATTCCAAGATAAAAGCCTAATTGTCATCTTGACCTTTCTGAAGCGATGAGCTGCCTTGCCTCGCTTCTTCTGAGGTCTTCGGCCTCGCTCCCCCCATGGCTTCACTTTGTGTGGTGCTTTTAGCTCCCCTTTTATGTTGACTTTCTTGTTGTTGTTTTTCTTTTATTTGCTTAGAAATTGCACGAGTTATGCGCTGGTCCTTAACTTCAGGAATCCGAGCTGGATCCAAAGCAGCATCTCTTGTTGACAAAATTGGTGAAGATTCTAACAGGGATTCCTCCATAAAACCTCCTCCTCCAACAGCTCCCTGCATTTCCACTAATTCCATCTGCTTGGACTGTTGTTCCCTCTCATGCTGAGGTTGCTTTTCCTTGTCACTTTTTGTCTCCAACATTGTGGATGTACGTGGGGATGATGATCTTTCTTTGAGAATGTTATAATAAAAATATTCCGCCTTCTGGAAAGTATTCAATCGATGGCTCTCTCCATTATATTTCAAAATTATACCAGTTAGGGCATCCCACCGGAATGGTATATCTTGCTTTTGCAATTCATTCACTAGAAACCTATATTCTTTTCGATCTTTTAACATCTTAGGTGGTAATTCCTTGTAGATTCCAATTTGAGCTCCCTCCACTTGCACAGAGGAAAGAAAGGATCTTTGCAAAATATCATTTCTTATTCTTCTGTCAGTAAAATATATCACCACATCTCTGGGCAATTTTCTTTGTCTAGCCACCCATGAGTTCACTCTGTAAATTTTGTCTATTTTATAAACCACGTCTGCTGGGTCAATTTTTAACAATACAGCCAAGGCATCCGAACAAATCTGTCTCAGATCTTGCCTATCATTCTCTTTTATTCCTCGAAGCCTTATAGCAAATTCCATGGACCGAAACTGTATCATTGTAATCTCATTTTCAACTCTCTGCACTTTATTGTCCACATCAACAATTTTAGAATCAGTATCCTTCATTTTGACATTAACTTCTGATTTAAATTCTTCCAGTTTGGAATCCACTTTGGTAATGGTTTCTGCCAAATCAGAAACCACATTTGACAATTTGTCAGACACCTTGTCATAATTTTCTTTCATTGCCTCTTTAAATTCATTAATTTCTTTCTTCATTTCCTGTTGTGATTTTTGAAATTTATCATCCAGAGCCTGGGTAATAAAATCTTTCAAACTTTGTACATCAAAATCCTTTCCCTCACTCTGCTGACTGGGGGGGGGGCTGCTGTTCCGGTTTGTGAGTGGGAGATCCCTCCCCTGCAACCTTTGCTTCCTGTTTCTTTGAAGCCATTCTGCTACGTAAATTAACTTTTCTGAAAAAAGGAAGTCTTTTTCCCCCCCCCTTTGCACCTCCACAAAGTCCTTTAAAAAAGTCCCCCAGATTTGATCAAATTAGAAATTAAGTAAGCTGGAGCAAGCTCAGGTTTATTTTAAAAAGGAATTTTTCTTCCACTCTTCTCTGTTTGCTTGCTACAAGCAATGCTACAATGTAGCTTGTTAAAATAGCTTTGCGAGATCACTCTCCCTTTCAGCTCGTTAACACTGGAGCGGCGCCATTTTTTCAAGCCGTTTCCGCTCGCTCTAACTTTTCCCAAATCAAAAGTTCAAAAACAGGAAAATACTTGCAGTTTCTTGGTTTAGGGGTTGAGGTTGTGTTGTAACAAAATTATTTTTTTTTAAAATGTTTGCTGCAGCCGGCTTGCTCTGACAAGCAGAGTCGTCCCACGCCGTCCGGAGTCTCCGCAAGTTAAAAGGGAGCCGCGCCCATTTCCTCCCCAGTAGCAGACTTCTGGGGGTTCACGGGGGCTCAACCTGCCTCTTGCTTCCCTCTTCTCCTCAAATCCTCGGGATTTTGGAGTTTTCAAGCCGCTCCCCTCACTCGGAGCGGCTCTACAGGCGGCGGGGCTGGCGGTCCTTCAGAAGCGACCGTCTTCGCCGGTGGCAGACAAACCCGGAAGTGTATTTTTTCTTCTTCTTCAAGTCAGCAAAAGCCTAAGTCCAAACACTTAATTTGTTCAGCGGTTTCTATTTTGCAGTGAATTGATCCACTTTTGATCCAGTGTGATATTGATGAAGCCAACAGCTTCGATTGGCAAGGAGATATCGAAAGACAGAAAGCTCGGAGAAAAAACTGGGTTTGGAGGGAAATCACCATTGCTGGATTTAATGAATCGAGCAGAGAAGCAACCTAGAACTAAGGGAAAATTTCCTTAACAGAACAATTAATCAGTGGAACGACTTACCTCTAAGTTGGGGGTGCTCCATCACTGGAAGTTTTGAAGAAGAGATTGGACAACCATTTGCCTGAAATAACAACAGCACTTAGACTTACATACCGCTTCACAGTTCTTTACATCCCTCCCTAAGCGGTTTAAAGAGTCAGCATCTTACCCGCAACCATCTGGCTCCTCATTTTACCGACCTCGGAAGGATGGAAGGCTGAGTCAACCTTCAGCTGGTGAGGATCACACTGTTGGCAGTGGGCAGAGTTAGCCTGCAATACTGCACTTTAACCACTGGGCGGGAAGGAAGGAAGGAAGGAAGGAAGGAAGGAAGGAAGGAAGGACAATAGCAATAACACTTAGACTTATATAATACTTCACAGTGCTTGACAGCCCCCTCTAAGCAGTTTAACAGAGTCAGATCTTGCCCCCAACAATCTGAGCCCTCATTTTAACCACCTCGGAAAGATGGAAGGCTGAGTCAACCTTGAGCCAGTCAGGATCGAACTGCTGGCAGTGGGCAGAATTAACTTGCAATCCTGCATTCTAATCACTACATGCCACAGTGCAATGATAGAGGGTTTCCTGCCTGAGCAGGGGGTTGGACTGGAAGACCTCCAAGGTCTCTTCCAGCTCTGTTCTTCTATTATTCTTTTCTCTTTATTTCCCCCAATGGTTCAATTGTGCCATTGTCAACAAGTGTAGTTGTCCATCCCTAGTGCCTGATCATGTGCAACAGGGCATGTGCACGCTTGCAAAATGATTGCACATTATAGCCTGCACATAGAGGGGGGTCACAGATCTGCTGGAGTCCTTAACTTGCGACCATTTGTTTAGCGACCATTTGAAGCTGCAACAGCATTGAAAAAAAGACTCATGACCCGTCTTCATACTTACCTAAGTATGTACATCATCATCTTCTTTTAATGACCCCATAAACCCTTGCAGGATGGAGTCTGGGCAACTGAATGGAGCTAGCAAAGTGTTTACTGGCTGGATGCCCTCCCTGTTGCCAATGCTGAGTTTTGTTCAGAGAGAGAGAAATATCTGCCTCTACCTAGAATCGAACTCACAGCCTCCTGATTGTGAGGTGAGAGCTCCACCTCTAGGTAGCGCTAGCTCCACTCACCTAAGTGTGTATATAATTGCACGTAATCACAATTGAGGTAGGCAACCAGTATGCCTTTACGACGGTGCCAGCATGCCAGGTTGACATGATGCCATTTGCGGCCTTCCCAGCTGGCTTCCAACAAAGAAAGTCCGGGGAGTCGGATTTGCTTAATGACCTTCTGATTCACTTAACAACCCTGGCCAAAAAAGGGAGCAAAATCAGGCATGATTCATTAAGCGCCTACTTTAGCAATGGGAAATTCTGGTCCCGATTATGGGTCGTAAGTCAAGGACCTCCTGTACATTAGTCACCGTTTTTCTATCACGACTTCGGGGCACATAATTCTATTGCTTTCCATCTTCCATGTGACTCGCTTAACAACCGTGGCAAATAAGATCACAAAATCGGTGGGAGTCATTTAACGATTGCATCGTTTACAGTAAAATAGAATTTAGAATTGAATAGAATTTTTTTTATTGGCCAAGTGTGGTTGGACACACAAGGAATTTGTCTTGGTGCGTATGCTCTCAGTATACATAAAAGATACGTTCATCAAGAATCATAAGGTACAACACTTAATGATAGCCATAGGGTACAAATAAGCAATCAGGGAACAATATCAATATAAATCGTAAGAATGGGAGTCTCCAATCCTAACAGTGTCGTAAGTCGAGGACTATCTGTAATAACAGCCCCAGGCTCTGTCTGTTGGTGTCAAAGTAGCATCTATTACCAGCTATGTGATCCTGTTCAAAATTAGCCAAATTCTAAAAGACCCTCGGAAAAATAAAAAAAAAGCAACTCAGAATAATTCATAACGATTTTGTGCCTGTTGGCATATTGTCCGTATTTCCTAAAGCATCTGGATCGATACAGCATGAAAATATAATTGATTCCGCTCGTGTTGTCGGTGATCCAGATTATTATAACAAAACCCTGGAAAATTAAATGATATCTTTCAGGGGGATTTAAATGGGTGGGAAATTGCTGTGGCTGACACACAAAGCCTTCTAAACACAGACACACACACACACACACACACACACACACACACACACACTAAAGCAGTGATGGCTAACCTTTTTGTCGTCGCATACCAAAAGGGGAAATGCAAGGGGCGTGCTGTGCCCATACCTATAATTCAATACCCCCCACACCACGCCCCCCTCCCCGTACATGCACGCGCGAGCCCCCGCCCCCCGCTCAAAAAGGTTACTGATGTGCCCATTTTTTGGCCTCCAGAGGCTTCCTTGGAGCCTGGGGAGGGCAAAAAACCGCCTTCCTCACTCTGCTGGAGGCTGTCCGGAGGCCAGAAACAGCCGGTTTCCTGACTTCCGATGGGACCAGAAGGCCCGAAAATCAGCTGGCCGGCACGCGCATGCGGGCTGGAGTTGAGCTAGGGCAACGCTTGCGTGCCCACAGATATGGCTCCACGTGCCACCTGTGGCATGTGTGCCATAGGTTCGCCATCACGGCACTAAAGGGTACCTTTATTCAAAGCTGGCCACTATTTAGTCGCTAAACCAACGACGATTTCCTAATAGGTTATTTTACCTGACAGATGTTTTTCTTGGTAGAAACGGCTGTCAATAGATTTGGAAATGTTTGTTTTGACCCTCAGAATCACGTATCCATGTCTATATACTTTTTTTTTCTTCCATTGCTGGTTTTTTTTTTAAATTAGATTTATATGCCGCCCTTCTCTGGAGACTCAGGGCGGCTTACAATGCGTTAAGCAATAGCCTTCATCCTTTTGTATATTTATACAAAGTCAGTTTATTGCCCCCACAAACTGGGTCCTCAATTTACCTACCTTAGAAAGGATGGAAGGCTGAGTCAACCTTGAGCCTGGCGAGATTCGAATCTGCAGTAATTGCAGGCAGCTGAATGTTAATAACAGGCTTTTAGTCTGTTGAGCTATCCAGCTATCCCTTTTTCTTCTTACTTTTTTTCTTTCTGTAATTTCTGAAGTCTTTTTTTTTTCTTCCCCAAACATAATAATGACACTATTAAATGCTAATTAATTCATGGCCAACCCAGAACTTAAAAGAAACTCGATTATCTGTATATCTCTTGAAATGTGTGTCTGAGCTACCCATTGAAGATTGAAAACACTGCTGGAGACTCTTTTCATGGATAATCCTGTGCATTTTTGCAATAATTATTAAGGACATAGCCCTGGATAGGGACTCA
This sequence comes from Pituophis catenifer annectens, assembly GCF_029215685.1. NCBI lineage: Eukaryota > Metazoa > Chordata > Lepidosauria > Squamata > Colubridae > Pituophis > Pituophis catenifer. Next base: position 6,731,850 of record NW_027256890.1, read on the forward strand.
TCCAACAGAAATAAAAGAAAAGGCAAACTTTCTTTCTGGTCCCTTCCTTTTTGGGGCAGTCATCCTGACCCAGCTCCCCAAACATAACAAACCCTCTGAAGTTAATTCGGTGATTCCAGCAGCCCCAGCAAAAAAATTTCTCTCACACCGCAAGCTAACAAGTCTGTCCGGCAGGGAGATGAATATCTTTATCTTTACCTTTATTTGATTTATATATCGCCCTACTCCTGAATGACTCAGGGCGGTGAACAGCTAAAACAGTAAAAATACATAAATACAAAATTTAAAAACAGAATAAAATCGAATTAGACAATTTGGCCCAGACAAATTAAAACAGCCCAATCATTTAAAAACTGATTAAAATTTACATAATTAAAAAAGAGGGAAAAGATTAGGCCAGGCCCGCCTGATGGAATAAAAAGGTCTTGAGAGCGCGACGGAAGGTGCGCAGATCCGGGATCCTCTGTATCTCTGGCGGGAGCTCGTTCCAGATAGTAGGTGCCCCCACAGAGAAGGCTCTCCCCCTAGGGGCCGCCAGTCGACATTGTTTGGCCGACGGCACCCGGAGGAGCCCCTCTCTATAAGAGCGTACCGGCCGGTGGGAGGCTATTGGTAGTATGCGGTCCTGTAAGTAACCAGGTCCTAAGCCATGGAGCGCTCTAAAGGTGGTAAGCAAAACCTTGAAGCGCACTCGGAAGACCACCGGGAGCCAGTGCAGCTCGCGCAGGAGAGGTGTTACATGGGAGTGCCGTGTCGCTCCCATTACCACCCGCGCGGCTGCACTCTGCGCCAGTTGGAGCCTCCGAGTGCTCCTCAAGGGGAGCCCCATGTAGAGAGCGTTAAAATAGTCCAGGCGGGAAGTGACGAGGGCATGAGTGACCGTGCGTAAGGAATCCCTGATCCAGACGCAACTGGCGAATCAGGCGAACCTGATAAAAAATCCTCCCGGTCACGGCCGTCAAATGCTCTTCTAAGGATAGCCGTGAATCCAGGAGGACGCCCAAGTTGCGAACCCTCTCCATGGGGGCCACGGAGTTGGCCACTACACCTATTCTGCCACACCTATTTATCTCCGCCCCCTGCCTTTTATCCCTAGAGCTAAGGTAGGGCTTCACTAGCAGCAGTGGCTCTTCCGTCCCAAGGACCGGCCCATAGATTTCCACTGCTCTCCTCTGCCTTCTGTGCATCCGTGTGTCAGGCACTGGACCCAACTGTTCCTCCTCTTCCTCATCAGCCACCTCCAGACCTGAAGGCTGTTGACTCTCTCTCTGAGAGTTGACGGACGGCCCAGGCTGCGCCTCTTGTCTCTCTCTTTCTGCCAGCTCCATTCTCTCTTCCCCCTCGGAGGTCCCAGGTTGCCTTGATGCTGACCCCGACTCCCACCCCTCCCTCTCCTCCTCCTCTGATTCAGCTGTTGGAGGGGCTGGCAGCCGACAGGCCACAACACGCTGCCTGATAAGGCCTATAATTTCAATCTGTTATCCACGTTTAATTAAAACCAGGGCATGCCAATTACGTCTTGTTGTTCCAAGAAAGCTGATTTGAAAAGCAAACCCATGGTGCCATATAATTTAGGCTTCGTTTCGAGAGCAAGGAAGATACATCGTGAGATTTTGAAAAACAATAGCAGGAGGAGATAAGATAACGCTGATGCCCTTTTAATTGGCCTTGAGAAAATTAAGGGTAGTAAATTAGATATCAATGAACATGGGCTCCTCCTCCCTCCTTTACAAATGTCACAGATTCATCAGAGTATTAATTCGTGCCTAATCAATTTTCATTGAGGGTTGGACGTGTTGACATTTTCTGCAGCCACTGGAGTCCATGTTTGATGGGGCCCATCTGCAAACCATCATATGAAGTGGGTTTTTTCATAGCTCAGGCAGCTGTGATAAGAACGGAAGAGAAAAAAAGAGAGAAAGGAAGGGGGGGAGAATCAAAATTGCTTAAGGTTTATCGTGAAAGGATTTGGAGTTAAGCCTGTCTACAAATGTAGGGTTTTCTTTTTTTTTTTTCCCCTCAGCAAAGTTCTTCTCAAATTCCTGAGTCACAGGCTGCCCTGGAAAGCAAACCATGATCTGATATGATGGGGGGGGCATTAAATAGGGGAATAGGAGCATTTTGATGTTGTACAAAAGGATAGACTCATCTGGCATAGAATGAGCACACACATTCTATCATCTATATCTGTCTACAGCTATTTTTAATCTATCTATTTAGCTACCCATCCACCCATAAATATATATCTCTATCTCTATTTCTATTTATCATCTATTATCTATCATCTATCTCTCTACCATCTATCTTTTCTCTCTCTCTCTCTCTGTCTATCTATCCATCTATCATCTAATCTACAGCTATCTTTATCTTTCTTTATCTCTATCTTTCTTTGATTTGTATACCTCCCTACTCCCGAAGGACTCAGGGCGGTGAACAGCCAAACAGTAAAATACATAAATACAAAATTTAAAAACAGGATAAAATCGAATTAAACAATTTGGCCCAGACAAATTAAAATTAAATTATCTACCTATCTATCATCTGTCTATTTATCATCTATCTACTTATCTATCATCTGTCTAACTATTTATCATCCATCTAGCATCTAATCTCTACCTACCTACCTACCTATCATCTGTCTGTCTAGCATCTATATCTCATCTATCCATTCAAGCATCTATCTTTATCCCTCCATCCATCTTATCCAGCCATCGGAATAGAATAGAATAGAATAGAATAGAATAGAATAGAATAGAATAGAATAGAATAGAATAGAATACAATAGAATCTGGAAGGGACCTTGGAGGTCTTCTAGTCCAACCCCCCTACTCAGTGGGAGAACCTATACCATTTCAGATAAGTGAGTGTCCAGTCTCTTCTTAAAACCTCCAGTGATGAAGCATCCACAACTTCTGGTTGGAAGCTGTTCCACTGGGTTCATTGTCTTCACTGTTAGGAAGCTTCTCCTTAATTCCAGATTGCTTCTCTCCTTGATTAGTTTCCATCCATTGTTTCTTGCCTTACGGTGCTTTGGAGAATAATTTGACCCCCCCAATCATCTCTGCCTCTGCCTCTGCCTGTCTGTCTCTCCTTCGAGGAATGAAATTGAGAGGTGATCTCAACATGTTTCAAGGTGAAAGAAGAAAACGGTGGGTGGGGAGATGGGGAGAAAGGCCGACTGCCTCTTTCCAGCCCAAGCTACTCATTGCAGGTACCTTTCTATGCAACCTTCACAAGAGCGGCCTGAATAGTATTAATGAGCTGAGGAGCTCAGACTAGATTTACGTTCCAAGCAATTGCATTTTACAAGCCCAAACTTGAGCTGTGCTGTAATTAACGAGAATAATAGGAAGTGCCACCTGGTTATAAATCATGGTGGATGTTTTTGGGGGAAAAAAAAAGAAAGAAGAAGAAGAAGCAAGATTATAGAGTAAAGAAGAAAAGGGACGGAAAAGGGTATGAATTGAATTTGATCATTTATCCTCTGCGGGAAGAGTGCAAGAAGCGGGAGGACGGATTCAGGATTTAACCCGCACAATGGCAGCACCTGCCTTTTGTTCGGTTCTAGCCGAGGATTTGTGACATCATCAGCATCTAATATATGCCAGTGGGTGACCGAGACGACATTTTCAAAATCTTCCATCAACAGAAGGAATCATTTGGCTGATTTTTTTTTTAAATCATTATTATTGCACTGAGTGGAAGGAGAACGGGAGGGGGGAAAGGCAGATTAGCTATGAGGTTGTATTTGCAAGGCAGGGGATTGCGTAAGTATTCTTCTGGGGATCTGCTGCTTCATTCAAACCCCGATCGCTGGAAGAAAAAAAATTAAATACCGAAAAAGGTAATTGTGGAAAATCTAGAGAAAAGAAGAATTTGGGGGGGGCGGGGGAGACAGGATAGCAGTGTTCCAGTACTTGAGGGGCTGCCACAAAGAAGAGGGGGCATCAATTTCTTCTCCAAAGCACGAGAGGGCAGGACAAGAAACAATGGTTGGAAACTAACCAAAGAGAGAAGCCATCTGGAATTAAGGAGAAACTTCCTAACAGTGGGGTGGGGTGGGAATGGAGATTTTGCGGTATCCTTCCCTGGAGTGGGGAGGGAATGGAGATTTTGCAGTATCCTTCCCCTGCCATGCCATGCCACACCCACAGAACCGGTAATAAAAAAAAATTGAATTCTACCACTAACCTGAAGGTTATGAGTTTTCCAAAATGTCACCCTATGATGCCATCAAGAAATGCTTGTTCATCCATGTGGAGGTCTTATTTCCTTCTTAATACAAAGGGTGGGGGGGTTGCATGCATAGTAAAATTCAATTTGGAAGGGGGAAAGAATCCTGCATCCAGTTTTGGTCACCAAACTATAAAAAAGATGTGGAGACTCTAGAAAGAGTGCAGAGAAGAGCAACCAGGATGATTAGGGGACTGCAGGCTAAAAGATACGATGAATGGTTGCAGGAACTGGGCATGGCTAGTCTAGTGAAGAGAAGGACCAGGGAAACATGATAGCAGTCTTCCAGTATTTGAGGGGCTCCCCTTTCCTGGGGGAAGGATACTGCAAAATCCCCATTCCCTCTCTAATCCAGGGGAAGGATACTGCAAAATTCCCATTCCCTCCCCACTCCTGGGGGAAGGATACTGCAAAATCCCCATTCCCTCCCTAATCCAGGGGAAGGATACTGCAAAATTCCCATTCCCTCCCCACTCCTGGGGGAAGGATACTGCAAAATCCCCATTCCCTCCCCACTCCTGGGGGAAGGATACTGCAAAATCCCCATTCCCACCCCACTCGGGGGCCAGCCAGAGGTGGTATTTGCCGGTTCTCCGAACTACTCAAAATTTCCGCTACCGGTTCTCCAGAACCTGCTGGATTTCACCCCTGGCTCAAGGTTGTGCGATCTTCAAACAGTCTTCTACTTAGCTCAATCTCTATGCTGTCTGGATTTTTGGCTACGTCCCTAAAAACATGAGTTTCAAGTCAGTGGTGGGTTTCAAAAATTTTTACTACCGTTTCTGTAGATATGGCTTGGTGGGCGTGGCTTGGTGGGTGTGGCAGGGGAAGAATGCTGTAAAATCTCCATTCCCTCCCCAATCTGGGGGAAGGTTACTGCAAAATCCCCATTTCCTCCCGATCAGCTGGGACTCGGGAGGCAGAGAATAGATGGAGGTGGGGCCAGTCAGAGGTGATATTTACCGGTTCTCCGAACTATTCAAACTTTCCGCTACCGGTTCGTCAGAACCTGCTGAAACTCACCTCTGTTTCAAGTGGATGAAAACAAAATTAGAATCAGTTCTGTAGTTTTTTTTTTCCCCCTCCAGAAAAACTAAATAAAAAACCACCGCCAACTTACCCTCTTTGCAATCAACCGACTTGCTCGCGCTTCGTTGGCGAGGCGTTCCAAAGAAGCGAAAACTTCAGAGCAAATGACTTTTGGGGCCTTTGCCAATATTTTCATCTTAGCTTAACGGAGGATTTGAATGATTATTAAGCTGCTGTTTCACACAGATAGCCAAGTGTGCAGAAATTTGATTAGTCCAAGCTTCTAACTGGATACCCAGGAACAGGAATCTCAGTGGACTAATTCCATTAAGAACTGAACAATCTATCTTCGAAGGCTCCTCGTGAATACCAAGAGAAGCCTGGATCGCTACGGGAGCTGTGGGAGCTGGCAACACACACACACACACACACACACACACACACACACACGACTTGTTGACTTTATTTTGTGCAGACAAAAATTGAGGATAGTTTATGGTGGGTGTCAGCAACCTGTGGCTCTGGAGCCGCATGTGGCTCTTTGGGCCCTCTGCTGTGGCTTCCTGTCGCTCCCTCCCCGTCTCTTGCCTTCCCCTCCCAGTCACTCCTCGCCTGTCCTGAGAAGGTAAGGGCGATGGCAGGGGATGGAGAAGCAGCTAGGGCAGAGACCGAGAGATACAGAGAAGGGGGGGAGGGAGGGAAGGAGGGAGAGAGAGAGATCAAAAAGGTTTTGTGGTTCCCTGCTTCTCTGCCCTAATGACCAGCTCAGTAGGCGTGGCTAGGGGGGTGTCATGTGACTGGTGGAAGTGAGTGATGTCGAGTTGGCCACACCCATCCAGGTTTTGTGGCTCCCGGTGTTTTCTTTTCTGTGGGAAACAGGTCCAAATGGCTCTTTGAGTGTTTAAGGTTGCAGACCCCTGGTTTATGGTATGTTTGCATTTTCATCGGCAGGGGTTTCAAGAATCTTTTTTCAGACTCTTTTTCTGTAGGCTTCCTTCCCTTCCCTCTCTCCTTCTCATTGTCCTTCCTTCCCTCCCTCCCTCCTTCTCATTGTCCTTCCTTCCTTCCCTCCCTCCTTCTCATTGTCCTTCCTTCCCTCCCTCCTTCCTTCCTTCCTTCCCTCCCTCCTTCTCATTGTCCTTCCTTCCTTCCTTCCCTCCTTCTCATTATCCTTCCTTCCTTCCTTCCCTCCCTCCTTCCTTCCTTCCTTCCTTCCCTCCCTCCTCATTGTCCTTCCTTCCTTCCCTCCCTCCTTCTCATTGTCCTTCCTGCCTCCCTCCTCTCTCCCTTCCCATTGTTCTTCCTTCCTTCCCTCCCTCCCTCCCATTGTCCTCCCTTCCCTCCCTCCCTCCTCCTTCTCATTGTTCTTCCTCCCTCCTTCCCTTCCCCTTTCTTCCCTTCTCTTCTCTCCTCTCCTCTCCACTTCTCCTCTCCTCTCTTCCCCTCCCCTCTTTTTCTTTCTCATTTTTCTGACTCCTGCAGACCTTTTCTTCAGATCTGCACAGCACCTTTTCCTTTCTTAATTTGGAGCCCGAAAGGCCAAACTACAATCCAAGTCTCTTTTGCATCTTGGCATATCAAAACTGAACGCGAACACTGCTGGAAGCTGCTTTGCAATAACTATTCTTTGGTGACAGTTGGCAAAACAGCATGCAAGCGTCTAACCAAGTTGTACTTTGGAGAAAGAGACGGATTGGACTGCATTGACAGAGGCAAAAATAATAAAAAATATTAGATTGGCTTTGTGGTTTGGGGAAAATTCTCCCTCTTCGCTGAAAATGCTGCATACCACGTCCTCCCAGCAGGTGTACAGTGGCCTTTGAAGCCATTAACATGGCTCAAAAGGTAATTGCGCTTTGGCAAGCCAACAGAATTTGATTCATCTAACCGAACACGATTTCTTTACTGCAGAATATTAACTGCTGGCGGATTCTGCCTTCCCTTGGCTGAGCTTTGGGACAGGATACGGGTAGTCCTTACAGGTATAAGTGAGACATTGGTTCAGTGAGTTTTGCCCCATTTTATGACTTTGCTGGCCACCGTTGTTAAGTGAATCATGGCGGTTGTTAATTTAGCAACACAGTTATGCAGTGAATCTGGCTTCCCCGTTGACTTTGCTTGTCGGAAGGTCGCAAAAAGAGATCACGTGATCCTGGGACATGGTGACCGTCATAAATATGAGTCGGTTGCCAAGCGAATAGAGTAGAGTAGAGTAACAGTAACAGAGTTGGAAGGGACATTGGAGGTCATCTAGTCCAACCCCCTGCTCACGCAGTATACTGGAGATTCGAACTGCCGACCTTTCTGATCGACAAATAGAATAGAATAGAATAGAATAGAATAGAATAGAATAGAATAGAATAGAATAGAATAAAGGAATAGAATAGAATAGAATAAGAGAAGAATAGAATAGAATAGAATAGAATAGAATAGAATAGAATAGAATAGAATAGAATAGAATAGAATAGAATAGAATAAAGGAATAGAATAGAATAAGAGAAGAATAGAATAGAATAGAATAGAATAGAATAGAATAGAATAGAATAGAATAGAATAGAATAGAATAGAATAGAATAGAATAAAGGAATAGAATAGAATAGAATAAGAGAAGAATAGAATAGAATAGAATAGAATAGAATAAAGGAATAGAATAGAATAAGAGAAGAATAGAATAGAATAGAATAGAATAGAATAGAATAGAATAGAATAGAATAGAATAGAATAGCATAAGAGAAGAATAGAATAGAACAGAACAGAACAGAACAGAACAGAACAGAAGCTGGAAGAGACCTTGGAGGTCTTCTAGTCCAGCCCGCTGCTCTGGCAGGAGACCCTATACCATTTCAGACAAATGAGTGTCTAGTCTCTTCTTAAAAATCTCCAGTGCTGAAGCACCCACAACCTCTGAAGGCTGTGAAGGATATTGCAAAATCTCCATTCCCACCCCACTCGGGGGCCAGCCAGAGGTGGTATTTGCCGATTCTCTAAACTTCTCAAAATTTCCGCTACCAGTCAGTGCAGAACCTGTCAGAACCTGCTGAATAGCACCCCTGCTTCAGGGCCTCTGAATAATTTAAAATTCTCTTTTAAAGGAATTTTCATCCTTTCTACTTTCTAATGCAGAATCCTCCACAGTCTTGAATATGAATGAGTCACACTTGAATTGATTCACAAGCCGGATCAGGAGGGGATTGAATGGCTGGCTGGCAAGAACATTAACCCTCAGGGTGAAATTACTTTTATTGATACAACTCTTTATTATTATTATTATTATGAATCCTAGAATCATGGCAGAAACTGGCTGAATGCAGGAAGCCATCGGAGCAGGGTTTGTCAATGCGGGCATCTTTAAGATAGGTGGACTTCAATTCCCAGAATTCCTCATCCTGGGGAATTCTGGTGATTGAAGTCCACAGATATTTATTTGTTTGTTTGTTTGTTTGTCATATATCTATGCCGCCCACTCTCTAAGGACTCTGGGCGGCTTACACCAAAGACAGTATACTAAATAGCATATTGCCCCCTAACAATCTGGGTCCTCATTTTACCCACCTCGGAAGGATGGAAGGCCGAGTCAACCTTGAGCCAGTGAGATTTGATCCACTGATCTGCTGAACTAGCAGTCAGCTGAAGTAGCTGCAGTACTGCACTCTAACCACTGCGCCACTACGACTCATCAGATCCACAGATCTTGATGTTACTAAGGTAAAAAATAGGAGCCTGGTTTAGCTCAACAGACAGAAGCACTGTAATTTAACACCAGCTGTCTGCAATTAAAGTAAGATCGAATCTCGCCAGGCTCAAGGTTGACTCAGCCTTCCATCCTTTCTAAGGTAGGTAAATTAAGGGCCCAGTTTGTGGGGGCAATAAGCTGACTTTGTAAAAATATACAAAAGTATGAAGGCTATTGCTTAACACATTGTAAGCCGCCCTGAGTCTCCAGAGAAGGGCGGCATATAAATAAAAAATAAAAATAAAAATGCTGCACTGGAATAGTGTTTCTTCAATGGTCTACTCTAAGGACCTCTTCCTAAACTATTTAAACAATTCTGGAGAACCCCAAGAGAACTGTTGTTGGTATGGGTTACGTCTGGCAGTATATACCAATATATACCACCATGAGCTACGGTGGCGCAGTGGTTAGAGTGCAGTACTGCAGCTACTTCAGCTGACTGCTAGTTCAGCAGATCAGCCGATCAAATCTCACCGGCTCAAGGTTGACTCAGCTTCCATCCTTCCGAGGTGGGTAAAATGAGGATCCAGATTGTTGGGGGCAATATGCTATTTAGTATACTGTCTTTGGTGTAAGATGCCCAGAGTCCTCGGAGAGTGGGCGGCATAGAAATATGAATAATAATAAATAAAAAATAAATAGTACTGCAGGTTACTTCTGCTGCCTGCAATTTGGCAGTTTGAATCTCACCAGTTCAAGGTTGACTCAGCCTTCCATCCTTCCGAGGTGGGTAAAATGAGGACCTAGATTGTTGGGGGCAAGAGGCTGACTCTTGTCCTCACGGTTAGGAAGTTTCTCCTTAATTCCAGGTTGCTTCTCTCCTTGATGAGTTTCCATCCATTGCTTCTGGTTCTGCCCTCAGATGCTTTGGAGAATAGCTTGTCTCCCTCTTCTTTGGGGCAGCCCCTCAAATATTGAAACACTGCTATCATGTCACTCCTAGGCCTTCTTTTCACTAGACTAGACATACCAAATTGCTGCAACTGTCCTTCGTAGGTTTTAGCCTATCAAATCATCTCAGACTTCACTACGTATCCTTCACGAGGAGACTCATAAGCTCACAGCAGTTTGGCCTGCTTTTTCTGTGTTTGCAAGAAGAAGAAGAAGAAGAAGAAGAAGAAGAAGGAGGAGGAGAAGGAGGAGAAGGAGAAGAAGGAGGAGGTGGTAGTGAGGAGGAGGAGGAGGAGGAGGAGGACGAGGAGGAGGAGGAGAAAAGAGGAAGGAGGAGGTGGTAGTGAGGAGGAGGAGGAGGAGGAGGAGAAAAAGAGAAGGAGAAGGAGGAGGTGGGAGGAGGAGGAGGAGAAAAGAAGAGGAAGAAGAAGGAGAAGAAGGAGGAGGTGGTAGTGAGGAGGAGGAGGAGGAGAAAAGAAGAAAAGAAAAAAAGAAAACAAAAGAGAAGAAAAAAGAAAAAAGGAAAGGAAAGGAAGAAGGAAAGGAAAGGAAAGAAAAGAAGAAAAGAAAAAAAAAAGGAAAGGAAAGGAAGAAGAAAAGAAGAAAAAAGAAAGGAAAGAAAAGAGAAGAAAAGGAAAGGAAAGGAAAGAAAGAAAGAAAATTGTGCATTTCCTGAACAGCCTCATCATGTCGTAATTCAGCCGGTGAAGAATCCGTTGCAGATAATCAGCTCCCAAGAGTCGCTTAACGGGCATCCTTGTTAAAAAGCTGCAGACCAGCTTTGGAGGAGATGCTTGCCAATAAAGACATGGCAAGCTGTGAGCAAGCATGGCACAAAGCGACAATTCTTGAAAGGGGTCGGAGGAAGAAGAAAAATGAGTGGGCAATCTTTTGTGACTGCCAGGCTGGGAAAAGAAAACCACTGCCTGCCCAAGACATTGGGTCAGACGTCCCACTAGGTTACACAGCAAAAGAAACTCCTGGAAAATACACACACACACACACACACACACACACACACACACACACACGTGTGTGTGTGTGTGTGTGTGTATAGTTAATATTTCGGGTTTCTTCCCGTGTAATTGTGGATATATCCCTAAAAGGATAGAAGCGACGTTTTGACAGATGGGATTCTGTCGAAACGTCGCTTCTACCCTTTTAGGGATATATCCACAATTACACGGGAAGAAACCCGAAATATTAACTATACACACATACATACCTGTGAAAACTTAAATAAATAAATATATTTTCTCAGGTTTTCGCGGGTGTTTGTATGTAGGTCTTTGGTTATTCGGGTCTTCTCCCACATAAAATTGAAGGTTTCTTGGCGACGTTTCGGCGAAGTCTCATTCGTCATCTTCAGGCTGGTGTTCTCGGCTTCGTGCTTCCAGGAGCAATGTGAGATCGCAGCTGTCTCTTCCTTTTAACTGCTAGTTGGGGTGTGAGCTGATTGGGTGGGGACTTGGCTGTGCTCTGATTGGATGGGGGGTTGGTTGTGCTCTGATTGGCTGGGGGTGTGTTCTGTTTGGGTGGGGGCTTGGTTGTGCTCAGCTTAGTCTGAGTTGCAGGGGGATTTGAGCTGGTGAGCTGCGTTGTTGTTGTTTGGCTTCATGTTTGTGGCCGTGCGAGCTCTTCATGGTGGGTGTCAGTCTGCTTCATGTATGGATTGGAGGGGTTTAAAGTGGCTAATGATGCAGCTGCGGTCTGGCTTCTGGTCCTTGGTCGTGGCTCATTATCAGTGTGGGTTTGAGTCTGCTTTCTGCATGGATGTGTGGTGAACACCAGCCTGAAGATGACGAATGAGACTTCGCTGAAACGTCGCCAAGAAACCTTCAATTTTACGTGGGAGAAGATCCGAATAACCAAAGACCTACATATATATATATATATATATATATGTTTTCTCAGGTTTTCGCGGGTGTTTGTATGTAGGTCTTTGGTTATTCGGGTCTTCTCCCACGTAAAATTGGAAGTGTCTTGGCGACGTTTCGACGAAGTCTCATTCGTCATCTTCAGGCTGGTGTTCACCACACATCCATGCAGAAAGCAGACTCAAACTTCCTTCCTGGAAGCACGAAGCCGAGAACACCAGCCTGAAGATGACGAATGAGACTTCGTCGAAACGTCGCCAAGACACTTCCAATTTTACGTGGGAGAAGACCCGAATAACCAAAGACCTACATATATATATATATATATATATATATATATATATATATATATATATATATATTTCAACCACATAGAATCTTTTTTTTTTTTTTTAATAAAAAAGTTTTTATTTTCTGATCAAACAAGTATACAATATAAACAATCATTCATACTATCATCAGAAAAAAAGAAAAAAAATCAATTTGGTAAACTCAATCTTCAACCCCTCCTCACCACCCCCCACCCCCGACTTCCCAGAACAAAAACAGGGCATAGATTTCACCAAACATTCGCTAAAATAAACTAGCTAACTGCAAGATTTAATAACTCCCAAGACCCCTTAACTCCCCTTTTACAATTTCATCAACCTCCCTTTATATAAACACAAAGTAACATGTAATCCAATAACTCTAAGAATTTTAAAACCATTAACAAATCTTAAACATTCAAACCTAAAAACATTTTTCCCCCTCCTACTTTTCTCAAAGTTCAGATATTTTGAAATCTCATAACAAAAAATAAACCTTAGATATTCACTAATTAAATTTCTACATTTTTGTAATTAACCATTAGTACATTAACTAGAAAACCAAAAAAGATTAATCAACCATTAATACATCATATTTAAAAATCAATATTCAACTTTATACTTTTTCCCCCTCAGTAGTTATAACACCTAAAACATAATCAATTTAAACCATGAATAGAACAACTGCAAAGCCAAAAAAAAAAAAATTAATCTTCCATTCTTGGTTTCTTATTTTAAAATCTCATAACAAAAAATAAACCTTAGATATTCACTAATTAAATTTCTTCATTTTTTAAGTTAATCAACAACATAATTAACCATTAATACATAAACTAAAAAACCAAAAAGGATTAATCAACCATTAGTACATCATATTTAAAAATCAATATTTAACTTTATACTTTTTCCCCCCCTCAGTAGTTATAATACCTACAACATAATCATTTTTAACCATGAGTAGAACAACTACAAAGCCAAAAGAAAAGATTAATCTTCCATTCTTGCTTTCTTTTTATATTTTTTCCAATCTTTCTGCATCCCTCCTACTTCTATTTTGAGGAGGTTTTTCATTTTAATTTGAGGTTGATATAACTGCAAAAATTGTCCCCTTTTTAAAAAAGTTTCCTCTGATTTAGAGCCCCCAAATCGCCTCTTCATGCTTATATAAATCAGTTCATTCCTTCGTCTGTAAAACCAAAGTTTGTCAAGAGTTTGTGAAGAAAAGTTCAATTGTTTCTTTTCTATTAAATGTATAGATGCCACTGACAAGTCTCCTTCATCTTCTGAAACTTCGAAAGTCTGGTCATTTACTACTTTTTTCCAAACCAAGTCATAATTTTGAAGGATTCTATCAATTTTTCCGAAAAGAGCAGAGAGTAAGCTCGAAAATTCTTGAGAAAATTCTTCCACCCTCTCTGCTGCAATATCTCCTGAGTTGTCATCATGCTCCGTAGTTGTTTTGATTTCCTCAGTCATTTCTGTTGTTATCCCTTTAAGAATTGCTATTTGGTTACTTATAGCTGCAGTATGATTATTCATGGCTTCTTTTATAAATTCTGTAAGTTCTGCATCAAAATCCTTACAACTCTGTAAATCAGACAACTGTTTCGTTTCTGACACCTCCAAATAGCATCCAGCACTTTCAAGATCTCCTTTCTTAGAAGCCATTTTATTTTAAAGAAATTTTCTTTCTTCCCACAACCATAAAATCATAAAGTCAGAGCCATCCTTTTGAGCAGCATTCAGCAATTTCTTTATAAACAATCTTTTCCCAAACAGCTCTTCAAAATCTATTCCAGCAACTTAAAGCCAGTCTCTGAGCACGAGTCTATTAGCAAAAACTTTTTCTAACTTTCCCTTTTAAAATCGCAACAAAGAAACGCCATCTTAACTTCCAGCTCAGAAAATCCAATTAGAAACATTGTATCCCCGGAGTTAAGTGTTATACTTGCAAAAAGCTTGTCCTCCTGCTTCTGTTCCGCCTGCTTTTTTGAAATCATTTAATCTTCTGTTTGACAGCAGAAATTGGACGCAACACCTAGCTCTGTAAAAAAAAACAGAGTCCCCCCGGATCCGGAGCTTCAGTGGGCTGAACGGGGAGCTCTCACCCTCCTAACCCCTGGAATTAATCCAGGGGTTTTCAGGGAGCTCTACCCTCACCCACCTGCTCTCCTTCCCTTCTTTTCCTGAAGGGGAGATTTTCAAGCCGTTTGACAGCTGATTAACGCTGTCAGAACGGCTCAACGGAATCACGGGGGCGGCGGTCTAAAAAGACCGTCAATGGTGCTGCGGAGCCAACCCGGAAGTCAACCACATAGAATCTTCAGTAAAGTTATACTAACTTTACTGAAGATTCCATGTGGTTGAAGAAGTAGAAAAACTGGATCTGACAATTTCTTGCGAAAACGGCATAGGAAAACCCTTCGACCTCCCATGAGAACGTAGACTGAGAATAATTGTCACTTTAAACGTACACTAATCGGCATACATGGGTTGCCACAAAGAAGAGGGGGGAGAGTCATATTATTCTCCAGAGCCCCAGAGGGCAGGACAAGAAACAAAATGTATGTTGTCTTTTTATGTACACTGAGAGCATATGCACCAAAGACAAATTCCTTGTGTGTCCATCACACTTGGCCAATACGCTACGCTATGCTACGCTAGTCTACGCTACTCTACTCTACGCTACTCTACGCTACTCTATATTCCCTATTCTACTCTACTCTACTCTACTCTACTCTACTCTACTCTACTCTACTCTACTCTATATTCCCTATTCTATTCTATTCTATTCTATTCTATTCTATTCTATTCTATTCTATTCTATTCTATTCTATTCTATTCTATTCTATTCTATTCTATGGGGGGTTTTTTTGCAGTCATGACAATGGGCATTTGAGTTAGCTTGGAATTATTCACGCACACACACACACACCAATTTTTTTTTAAAAAAGCTTTTGATCACTTATTGCACTGCTGATGCCAGCCATCAATTTAATTTTCTGCAACCCAGCATTTCTGTAAAAGCTACTGTCTCTTAAAAAAATAAATACAAAATAGTGTTTCCCCATAACAGGATGGGCCATTAGTTGTCCTCATCTGCTTTTAAAGGAATGATTAATTACCCATATATTTCTTCCTTTTTTTAAAAAACGCACTCCCATTTATCACAGGGACCATTTCCCCCACCCCCTCCTTGCAAAATAATTTAAACATCTCCAAGAATGGTGAAGTTTGTGATGTATTTCCTTCTATTAATAAACTGATGAGTAAATAACTATCAACTTGGTTGGAACAAGGAGTCAATTGCTGGCTCTTGCACAGGGAACGCATCATGCCACATAAATAGCTTCCTTCCTCTTTCTAGAAATGAATATGACCACCAAGTCTTGACAAGCCCAAATTCCTCTTTTCAAAATTGTACCCAGTTAGATTGCCCCAGATTCAAAAGAGCCACAAAAGCCTTGGACCACTGAGAGGGGAGTTGGTGTGTGAGTGTGTGTCTATATCGACATCATCTGTATTGAAGCATCTAATTTATATATTGGTAGATAGTTAGATGAATTAGCTAGCTAGCTAGCTAGATGATAGATATAGATAGATGGATAGACGAGAGAGAGAGAGAGAGAGATGATATGAATATAGATTATAAAGACGACTAGATGATAGATAGATGGACAGAAAGACAGACAGACAGACATGATATAGATAAATGGCTGGATGGATAGAAAGAAATAGAAAGAAAGAGAGATGATGGATACAGATAGAGGGATAGTTGATAGATGATAGGTAGGTAGAGAGAGAGAGAGAGGATATGAATATAGATTATCAAGAAGACTAGATAGATAATAGATAGATGGACAGACAGACAGACTTGATATAGATTGGCTGGCTGGCTGGATAGATAGAAATAGATAGATAGATAGATAGATAGATAGATAGATAGATGGAAATAGATGGATAGATAGATGATAGATAGATAGATAGATAGATAGATAGATAGATAGATAGATAGATAGATAGATAGATAGATGGATGGATGGATGGATGGATGGATGGATGGATGGATGGATGGATGAGAGATAGATAGACATAGATACCGTGTTTCCCCGAAAACAAGACCCTGTCTTATATTTTTTTGAACCCTGAAATAAGCACTTGGCCTTATTGCCATGCAATCAAAGCCCGATTGGCCTATTATCAGTGGATGTCGTATTTTGGGGGAAACTGGATGGATGGATGGATAGATAGATAGATAGAAAGACAGAGATGACGGATATAGATAGATGGATAGATGATACATAGATGATAGAAAGACAGACAGACAGACAAACAGATCCAGCAGCCTTCATTCCTCACTCAAGGGCATTCTTGCCCTGTTTTCGTCTTCCTTGAAGGCCAGCAGGTAGAGTTGCAAGCCGTTCCAACATGTCACAGTTATGCTTTGCTTGACTTCTATGCTTCGCTTTCCTATGGCCCATCCAACTCTCTTTGAAGGAACCCGTGGTTCTTCTTGTACTGTATTCTGATGGCGTTAGGTGGAGAGACAGATGGATGGACAGGCAGGGAGACAGACGAACTCACCAAAGTAGAATTTGGTCCTCCTGCTGCTTAGAAAGACCTCTCTTTGGCGGTCCATGACTCCAATCCAAACACAAAAACGTGAGCATTCTCTCATTTCCAAGGAGATTCTGCTTTCTAAATTAATGCAAAATTCCCGTCAGTTCTGCAAACTTGGCTGGTTGTCCTTTTGCTGAAGATACCGTGTTTTCCCGAAAATAAGACCTCCCTGGATAATAAGCCCTCCCTGAAAATAAGCCCTCCCCGAAAATAAGACCTCCCCTGAAAATAAACCCTCCCCAAAAATATTTAACCGCATGCTCAGCCGGTCCCTGCCGTTTCCTCTGGTTAGGGTTAGGGAGACAGAGCTGGAAATCAGGTAAGACAGTAAGAGGAGCCCCATCTCGCTCCACGTGCCCCAAAATAATAAGACTTCCTTGAAAATAAGGCTAAGCGCTTATTTCAGGGTGCAAAAAATATATAAGACAGGGTCTTATTTTCAGGGAAACATGGTAGAGAAGAGGAGAAAGGGGGGGGTGTGCAACCATAATTTTTCACCACCATCTAAGTAGTATTTTGAAAAAAAAAAAAAAGTTAATTGTCAGCGGATCTCCGAAAATGAATTGCAAGTGTTTTAGGAAACGCCGGGCTTAGTTACAGTAAAGAGCAACTACTGCAGATGTCTGAGGCAGCCACCACTGGAGACCAAGAAAAAGAAAAAAAAAGAAAAAGAAAGAAAGAATGCCACGCTATAAATATTCTTTATTAGAGTTTTTATTCCTCTTGGAAGACAAGGAATTACTTTTTCTAAAATAATTGACAGGCTTACCCCTAAAGCAACATTAGAATGTCAATGCACAGAGATGGATGCAGTCAAAATAATCATTTGCTAGTTAAACATTCCATTTTGGTTTAGCAACTAAGATATAAGTCTTGCGTTTAATAGTGCTCTTTTTTTTTTTTTAAAAAAAAAGGACGCTTTTATTATTTTATTTTTTCCTAAATGCTTCCCACGCGGGGGGGAACTCGAAAAGGCTAAATTTATCATGGCTGAAGATGAATCACGATTAGTACTGTTTGTAAAGGGTTCGTGGATGGTGAAAGCAGGACTGGCAACTGGCCGAGCTTCCTGAACAGAAGGGTTATGGGTCAAATTGCTCTGGAGCAGGGGTGAAATCTACTTACCTTCCTTACCGGTTCGGAAGTGCATGCGCCGCGCGCATCACATGCACGCGCAGACCCTCTGCATGCGCAGAGGGTAAAAAAACACATTACTTCCTGTGTAAACCAGGAAGTAACGACACCCGGGGGGGCGGAACCTCGCGCCACCATCGCTACTGGTTCTCCGAACCATCTGCCACAATTGCTAGCGGATCGCCTGAACCGGTCCGAACCGGGAGCATTTTGCCCCTGCTCTGGAGGGCTTCAGAGCACAAATGAAGAAAAATGGCACCGGAGGGAATAGCAAAAGAGAAATGGACGCACCGCAAAGCTTTATGAAAGGCGAGATAATCTGTGTTTTATCTCAACAAATGGATGCTTTTAGAATGAAATATTTGTAAGCTCAGGGTTGAATTCAGGAGGTCCTTGGTGCTCCCTGAGCCTGGTTGTTTTCTTGTAGACGTTTCATGGCCCAACTAGGTAATGTCATCAGTGCTGGAAGGGAGTGGGGTGTGTGGGGAGGAGGGGGAGGACTGCGGGGTCCTTGGTGCTCTCTGAACGTGGTTGTTTCCTTTCAGACGTTTCATGGCCCAACTAGGTAACATCATCAGTGCTAGAGGGGAGTAGGGTTGTGAAATGGTTATTGCTGCTGCTGCTATAACAGTGGTGCTGCAACGGTGGAGGGGAAGGAGGAGGGGGGGAGGACGACGACTATGGGGTCCTTGGTACTCTCTGAGCTTAGTTGTTTTCTTGCAGACATTTCAAGACCCAACAGGGTAACATCATGAGTTTTAGAAGGGAAAGGGGTTTGGAACTGATGACGTTATCTAGCTGGGTAATGAAATGTCTGTAAAAAAAACCCAACAACAACCAAGCTCAGAGACCACCAAGGACCTCACAGATTCTCCTTTCTCTAAGTGGAAGATTCTGGGTGATGTAAAAGGGGGGGGGGCACAAAAGCCGGAAGACCAAATTATTGGCCTGCCACATTTGTTAAATCCAAAGATGTTGTCCTTTCGCTTGCCGACATAAAATTGATTTTGATCAATTGAATTGGGAAGAAAGTTTGGGAAGATGTACCATTTCATGGTAGGCTACAAACAGTCTATGGCATTTGATATTCTGGTTAAGAGGGCCCTTCGAATCTCCTCTGCAGATTCCCTATAGTCTAGAGCAGGGGTCTTGCAACCTTAAACACTCAAAGAGCCATTTGGACCCGTTTCCCACAGAAAAGAAAACACCGGGAGCCACAAAACCCTTCTTGTGCCTAACTATTTCCTGGGCGCCCACAAAAGTGGCATATGCAGTTGAATTAAACGTTCTGTTTTCTTCTGAAACTTTTCTTTTCTTGGATTTATCCATGGTTGGCCTATCGGGAGTTGAAAAGCTCAATAAATTGTGTGCCGGCAGGTGTCGCACATTGGCAGTTGTGATACATATTTTGAGTGACAGGGAGCCACAGCAGAAGGGTGAAAGAGCCACATGCGGCTCCAGAGCCACAGGTTGCTGACCCCTGGTCTAGAGATTCCCTAGGTCAGGGGTGTCAAACTCAAGGCTCGCAGGCCAGATCTTGCCCAAGGAGTGCTTAGATCTGGCTCACAAGGCCGCCCTGGGAACAGTGAAGGACCGGCCTGCAGTGCCTCTGCCAATGAAAACAGAACCCGTTTTCAGCCAGGACGGCCTCCTGCAGCCCTCTGCCAGTGAAAATGAAGCTCGGGGGGGAGTCATGTGCAGGCCCCGCCGAGCTCCATTTTCACTGGCAGAGGGCTGCAGGAGGCTGTCCTGGCCGAAAACGGGATCCCCGGAAGCTCCATTTTCATGTGTGCCCCCCCAAGCTCCATTTTCACTGGCAGAGGGCTGCAGGAGGCCATCCTGGCCAACAACGGTCCCCGGGGTCACAAGCGCCCCCCCCGAGTTCCATTTTCACTGGAAGAGGGCTGCAGGAGGCCGTCCCAGCTGAAAATTGGGTCCCAGGGGTCGCGCACAGCCCCCCGAGCTCCATTTTTGTTGGCAGAGGGCTCCAGGAGGCTGTCCTGGCCAAAAACGGAGTCCCGGGGAGTGCACATGGCTCCCCAAGCTCCATTTTCACTGGCAGAGGGCTGCAGGAGGCTGGCCTGGCCTAAAACGGGGTCCCGGGGGGGGAGCACGCACTGTCCCTTGAGCTCCATTTTCACTGGCAGAGGGCCATGCCCACCTCAGTCCGACCATGCCCCCCCCTTGCCCCTCCGAGGTCAAACACAACCCTGATGCGGCCCTCAATGAAATCGAGTTCGACACCCCTGCCCTAGGTGATTATAAGAAGCTTATAATCCATCCTATTCCTTTGACTTAGCCCTTTATGAAAAGATGGTTTAATCAGCTTTCCTTATGAGACTGAAGCTTATTCGTCATTATTTATTGGATTAATACAAGATGAAAAGTAAATCACAACAAAAATCTGTTTGGGATATATAAGATTTAACCGTGTAAAATTCTGCTCTGTTTTATGAACCATTATCTTTATCTCTTGGGTCTCACTCAAGGGGTTCTCTGCCCAGTTGCTGGGTGGGCGTGGCCATGGTGGGCATGGCTAGTTGGCCTCCTACACCACAGAAGGGGGGTCTTTTTTGCCCTCCCCGAGCTCCGGAGGCTTTCTTCACGCCTCCGGGAGAGCAAAAAAACGGCCTCCCCAGGCTCCGGAGGCCCTCTAGAGGCCGGAAACGGGCTCGTTTCCAGCCTTCCCGAACTTCCGGTAGGCCCGTTTTTCACCTTCCTGAACTTCCGTGCATGCCCTGCACTTACTTGCATTCAAAATGGGCCACGTGGGGACTCCTGGGAGGGGCAAGGTGGGAGGAGCCAGCCAGGAGCGGGATTTGGGGGTTCTCAGAACTGCACAGAATCTTAGCTAGAGGTTCTCCCGAACCCCTACGAACCCCCAGCAGCCCCACCCCTGATCTCAGTTCTCCCTAAAGTTCCTTTCACTACCTTTCTGTAATTCTTTTCTCCTCCTTCCCCCTTCTCCTTTGTAAACGAAAGCCAAATGAAAGCCTGGGTCCATACCGTCTGAAAGTTTCTCAGAATTTAGAATAAAAGAGTTGGGAGGGACCTTGGAGGTCTCGTAGTCCAACCTCCTGCTTGAACACAAAACCCTATACCAGGGGTGAACAACTCGGTTTCTGTTGCAATATTTTCAGGATCAGACTCAATAAAGATAATAGAAGTTAGAGATTTAAATATGTTTCTCTTTAATCATAATAGGCATTCTATATTCGCTGAATATTCAAGATAGAAGCCAGGAAAATGAGGAGGATGGCTCCTTATATATACAAGGGGTGGAGCCAGGAATGGGAGTGGTAAATTATGAATACATTAAAGTCCAAAGAATAAGTTAACCCCTGATGTTCCATATATACATTATTTACATATTAGAGAATAAGGCATTTACATCTGACAAATCCCCCTCTAAATGCCGGTTCGTTATACAACACCAGTTACATTCAGATTCAGGACAATATAATACATATAATTTAGAAGTTAAATATTTGTGTTGTTTAGAAGGTAAGGGTTTTGTTAATATATCAGCTAATTGTTCAGAAGTATCACAATGTATTGCTTTGATGAATCCGTCTTGAGATAGTTGTCTC
Source organism: Pituophis catenifer annectens (assembly GCF_029215685.1). Lineage (NCBI taxonomy): Eukaryota > Metazoa > Chordata > Lepidosauria > Squamata > Colubridae > Pituophis > Pituophis catenifer. The sequence goes on from NW_027256890.1 coordinate 6,753,265, forward strand.
ACGTGCTTAAATTTTATATCAATATGCCTGGACCTTTGTCCAATTGCATCGGATCTAGATATTTCAATGGCCGCTTTATTGTCTTCATGCATAATAAATGGTAAAGTAGGTTTCTTCCAAACATCTGTGATCAAATCATTGAACCATACAAGGTTATTTGCAGCTTTAGACAAGCAAACATATTCCGCTTCTGTGGTAGAAGTGGCTACCAGTTCTTGTTTACCAGTATACCAGTAAACTGGACAATCGTTCAATAGAAAAACATAACCAGAGGTACTCTTTCTGCATGATGTATCACCAGCCCAATCTGCATCAGCATAACAAGTAATTTTTGGTTCTTTGTCATTATTTGGTTCCAATATTAAACAAAAATCTAATGTACTTTTCAGATATCTTAAAATTCTTTTGACAGCTTCCCAATGATACAAGGTTGGTTTGCTAACATATCTTGACAATAAATTGAGAGGTAATGCAATATCTGGCCTAGTCCAATTAGATATATAAAGGAGTGAACCTATAACTGATCTGTAAAATGTGTTGTCTTTAAACTCAGGGGAAGATTCATCAGTGTTTCTAAGAAAATCAGTTTGCATAGGTGTGTCACATGTTTTGGCATTATTTAAGTTACATTTGTTTAGGAGTTCAATGATTTTATCTTTCTGAGTAAGTTTGAATCCCCTTTTAGTTTTGTTAATTTGTACACCAAGGTATTTATTCACTCTACCTAGTGATTTCAATGAGAAATGTTCGTTTAACTTATTTACAAAGATTTCCCTGCTCTCTTTATGCTTTCCAATATATAAAATATCATCCACATAAATTAATACAAATTCAATATGATCATTACTCTTTTTAACAAAGAAACAGTTATCAGCAGTGGTGGCGTTGAAATCCATGGTCTTAAGTACTTTTACCAAACAATCGTACCATCTTTTGCCAGATTGCTTCAATCCGTACAGACTCTTATTTAATAACCAAATTTCGTTCTTATTAGTGTATTGACTGTGTGGTGCTCTTACATATATTTCCTTATCTAATTTTGCGTGTAAGTATGCAGTCTGTATGTCATATTGAAACACGTCCAGATTGAGTGCAGATGCTACTACAAGAGCTGTTTTGACACTCTCTGTTCTCACTGTTGGTGAATAAGTGTCAGTATAGTCTTCTGGATATTTTTGTGCATAACCTTGTGCAACTAGTCTGGCCTTGTATAAGGTATTACCTCCTTCCAAATTCTTAATTTTATAAATCCACCTGGTACCTATAATTGTTTTATCCTTAGGTGCGATCGCAGGTGTGAATACATTTAATCCTTGTAAACTTTCCATCTCTTTTTCCATAGCTAGTTCCCATTTTTCTCTTTCTTCACGGGGAAGTTTCAATACTTCCTCATATGTATTAGGTGTTATTTGTTCTCCATCCATATGCATTATGTAATCTTTGTATTTATTTGGTATTTGGTTTCTATTGTTTCTAATATTTCTTTCAGGTTTGCTATGGTTGTCATGCAAATATCTGGCTTCCTTTTTTGTTAATGTGTCTGTCTTTATTTTATGCTGACTATTTGTCCAAGTTTTGGTTTTGTTCTTACTTTTGTTAATATTTTGATTTTCTGTTGTTCCTTCCTCGCAAGATATATTATCTTTGCTTTTATTAGGAAATATTTCATTAAGGTGCAATTTAGACCAATTGGCCTGCTCATGGAACACAGCTGTTCTGGATACTATAAATTTGTTATTATTATCAATGAATCTGTACCCTTTGGTTCCAGTTTCGTATCCCATGAATCTTAATCTCCTGGATACGTTTTCTCCCTTTCTCCTCAATTGTTTAGGTATGTGTACGTCTGCAGTAACTCCAAATATGTGCATGTGTGCTAATTTGGGTTTTCTATTGTACATCACCTCATATGGTGTCTTATTCACAATACTGGACCATGTTCTATTTTGAGTGTAATTTGAATAATGTAAGGCTTCTGACCAAAATTGTTTGCCTAAACCAGCATCCTCTAATGTGCATCTAATCATGGTTTGTAGTGTGGAATTCTTTCTCTCTGCAATCCCATTTTGAAATGCAGAAAATGGATTGGACGTGAAATGTAGCATCCCTCTATCCTTTAACCATTGGGAGAATTCTTTAGACATGAATTCACATCCCCTATCTGTCATAATTTGTTTTATTCTGATATTATGCTGTGTTTCTATGCGTTTGTAGAATTCCTTAAATTTCTGAAAGGTTTCATCCTTGTGCTTTAATGTGTAAACAAAACCATAGCGACTGTAATCATCCACTATTGTTAGGAAGTAACGTTTTCTATAGGTAATTGATGGAGTTAATGGACCAACTAAGTCCATATGTACCAAATCAAAAATATTGTTAGTTGATCTGTTAGATTTTTTTGGTCTGGGACTGGTTTTTAGTTTGGTGGATTTACATACTGAGCATTCCAAATAATTTTCACAATTTTTTATTTTGACACCTTCTGCGTGTTCAGTCATTTTTTGTACTACGGGAAAGCTTGCATGTCCTAACTTCCTATGTAAGATGTGAGCACACTCATCATGAATTGGTTTACCTATTTTTGGTTTCTTCTCATTGTGTGTATTTTTGTTATCATGAGTTATTTTACATTCATCATTGTCACTGTTACTGGCATTTTCATCATCTGCTTCAATACAATCTTCCATATTTGAATCAATGTTATGTAACCATCTTTCTTTGGTTATCAGATAGGGTAGACCCCCTTTTATCATCACAGTACCTACATTTGTTTTGTTCTTTTCTATAGTTGCTTTCCCCTTTGAGAAAACTATATTGATGTCAGATTCTCTGCTTAGTTTGATAGCACTCAGTATGTTGTGAGGTATTTCTGGGATTAATAATACCCCCTCTATTTTCCCTAAACCAGGCAAGGTCACATTTCTTCTGCCTAATACTTGAACCTTTTCTTGATTAGCTACCTTTATCACAAACTTATCTTCTGTAAATGAAGATAATATACTTTTGTTGTTAGTGGTGTGATTTGTTGCACCAGAATCAATAAGCCAATTATTGTTCTCATCTTGTTGTGTTCTGGTGCTGTCTTGTTTATTTAGCCCATTTAGTGACCCAGATTTTCTCTCTTTTGAATTTTCTCTACCCCCTCTACTTTCTCTGTAATTTGGTGGACTTCTATATTTGTGTCTATCTGTGGAAGATTGTCTGTAATTGTATTTGCTCCTATATTCTGGCCTATGTCTCTCCCTTGGGACTTTGGGACAGTCTCTTCTACTGTGTTCCCTGGATCCACAATTGTGGCATCTAAAGGCCTCATTATATTTATCTTGAAAGACTACTTTCCTAAAAGATTTGTGTTCTGTTTGGTTACTGGAACGATTTTTTCTTGAATTGTCTTCTGCTATCAATTTGTTAGATAGACTTTCTATTGATAAATATCCCAAATTAATGGTATCTAAGTGTGACATAAAGCTATCCCATGATGGATCAAGTGAATTGATAATAACACTTTTCATTGTTTGATCTGAAATCACTTCCCCCCTCAATTGCAGCTCAGCTCTTATTTTGTTTAGATTTATCAAATGCTCACTTATAGAAACCCCTGGTTTCACTCTAGAAGAAAAGAAATCCTTAGACATTCTTGTGGTTGTGGCTACGCTATCGCTGTGAAATAGATTAAACATGCATTGAATTATTTCTGATACAGTTAGGTTTGGTTTGATGCTATGATACATTGCAGGAGACACGCTAGAAATTATTATGAAAAATGCTCTATGATGTAAACAATCTATTTTTAAAGTCCAAGGTCTTCTTGGAGGACTAGTTATAAAGAATAGTAAATTTTCTTTCATGAAAATAACCTGAAGCTGTTGGTACCACTCTTGTAAATTAATGCCATCAACTCTAAGTTTTGGGAAGTCACTGGGTAAGTTCCCCACATTATTTTGTCCATTACTTACAACCTGAGGCAGTCCGTGGTCTCTCAAGTGCAGGAAATTACAGAACGGCATTGGGATGCTTGTAACGAGTCTGCGCGGTTCTCTGGCCAGTTCAAGTCTTTCGGGGCCGTCTACGTAGTTTTGCACATGCGCGTTGCTCATTTCTTCTTTGGCGCCGTTGTGGAAGGTTCTCTCCATTTCAGCTCTCTCGATCCGCTCCTCTTCAGATGAGTCGGTCTCTGGTTCGGTTTTTGGGGCTTTGGTGATGGCGACGGTTCTTCTCTTTCTCTTGTGTGCGCTGGCACTCGATTCTGTCTGCGGTGTAGGACGGAATCGGCATGGCTCTCTGGGCTCGGGTGTCGTCGTTTTCGAAGTCAGGATGGGAGCGTGCAGGTCTTGAGTTGTCGGTTTGATTTCTTGCTTCTTCGTTGATGTCTTGGAAATTTTCAATCTTGGCCCAAAAGCAGCAAAAAGCGTTTTCATTGCTGACTTTACTTGAGACTTTGTTAAATCGTCTTCACTTTCTGATTTTGGTTCATCTGAAGAATTTGAGACTTCTTTTTCACTTTCTTCGTCTGATAGCGTTTTTCGCGCCAGAAATTTTGAACTGAGCGTTTTGATTGGCTCTGCTTCACTCTCTTTTGAAGTTCGTTGAAACCAAGATGGCTGCCATTCAAAATTTCGCGCGAGGTCACATCTTTTCTTTTTTACAACTATTTTCTCAGTAGTCATTTCACTCACAGTTTTTTGATCTTTTGGTTTTTCTTTAATGACGTTTTTCTCTCTCGCTGCTCCGCTGTTCCTCAGCATCTCCTGGAGGTCCGCGATGAGGCTTTCATCATTCTTTTGGCTTTTTAGTATCTTTAATATCTCTGACCTGAGTTCGTTATTTTCTATCTCAATTTCTTCCTGGTCGTTGTTTTCACTCATCAGTTCTTCTTCTTCAGTGGTGTATTCTTCGGATTCTCTCGAAATCGCATTAGTGGATTCGTTGATCATCTCTTGATCAGTTTCTATTTCTTTGCTGTAGGCCCTGGTGTTGGGCCTATCTTTCTTGGACATTTTTAATTACTTATTGAGTCAATTAACCATCCTCTGCTACCAGTTTGTTGCAATATTTTCAGGATCAGACTCAATAAAGATAATAGAAGTTAGAGATTTAAATATGTTTCTCTTTAATCATAATAGGCATTCTATATTCGCTGAATATTCAAGATAGAAGCCAGGAAAATGAGGAGGATGGCTCCTTATATATATAAGGGGTGGAGCCAGGAATGGGAGTGGTAAATTATGAATACATTAAAGTCCAAAGAATAAGTTAACCCCTGATGTTCCATATATACATTATTTACATATTAGAGAATAAGGCATTTACATCTGACAGTTTCATTGAGAGCCGCATCAGGATTGTGTTTGACCTCGGGGGGGGAGGGGCTGGGGTGGGCGTGGGTGTGTGTGGCCATTGTGGGCCTGGCCAGATTGACATCACTCATGTTGGGGGCACCTGTGGTGGCCAAGTACTAAGGCAGGACTCTCTCCTTCCCTCCATCCCTCCCTCCCTTTCTGTCCTTCTTTCCTCCCCTTCTCATTTCTCTATCCCATTTCCTTCCTCCCTCCCTCCCTCCCTCCCTCCCTTCCTTTCTGTCCTTCTTTCCTCCCCTTCTCATTTCTCTGTCATTCACCTTTCCCCTTCCTTCCTTCCTTCCTTCCTTCCTTCCTTCCTTCCTTCCTTCCTTCCTTCCTTCCTTCCTTCCGACAGACCTCCAGGTGAACACCGGATCCCTAAAATGTATGCAGACTTAGCCGAAGCTTTCAGTGAGGAAGAATGTAACCTCCTCCCTCCCTCCCTCTCTTCCTGTCCTTCTTTCCTCCCCTTCTCATTTCTTAGTCATCCAAGCCATGGATGCCCCAAAGGTGCTTTTTCAGGAGACAACTGGACTTTCTTGGTTTTTTTTTTTTTTCTTTTGAAGATGTTTTGCTTCTCATCCTGGAAGCTTCTTCAGCTCTGACAGGATGATGGGGGAATGGAAGGATTTATATTCTCAGTCATTCAGGTCAGGGTTGTCCGAAAGGTGCTTTGTTCCATGGTTGTCCATGACCTGGTCATCCAGGATGACTGAGAAACTCTACAGACTGTTAGCTATATAATTTGGGATGGTGTGGGAGTAGGAATGGATTTCCAGAGAGAAAAATTGCAGACTACAGGAACCAGGAGCACCACTCAGGTGATCCTGAGGACACAAAGAAAACTCCAAGTGCTTCAAGGACCCTCTCAAAGGATGCAAATGACCAGCTGTCTGCAAGGAGTATAAATCCTTCCATTCCCCACTATCCTGTCAGAGCTGAAGAAGCTTCTTGGATGAGAAGTGAAACGTCTTCAAAAGAAAAACAAAGAAAGTCCAGTTGCCTCTTGAAAGAAAAGCATCTTTCGGAAAACCAAAGAGTCCATTTCTTAAACCTTTGGAGAGGAACTTGGACCAAAACAGGCCCAATAGAATCCATTGTTCCTTCTTCTCCTTCTATCATAATTAATCACCTCTCCAGTTAGTACTAGATTACAGGTTTGATTTTGCTCTCAGGGTTCCTCCCCTGGTTGATCTTAATTACAATTAGATCGAATGCCCTGCCTTTCCCCTAATTGCTATTATTTGGGTCAATATTTCAGAGGGTGCGAGCAATAGACTTAACTACTTAAAAGCTTTCTCTAACTCATTTGCAAGGTAATTAACTAGCCACTGGTCAATACTGTGTAACTTTTGATTTTTTTCTTTCTTTCTAGGTGTCATCTGGAAGTTGCACATTTGGAGAGAACGATCCATCAGGGTGAAAAGCTAAAGGAGAAGTTGAGAAGCAGGTAGAAAATACAGCCGGCTAATTCTCCAGCCAAGCATTGCTCAATGGCTGGGGAATTTGAGAACATCCCGCAAGTGCTCACACAAAATGGTTTCCCCTGATGGGCATAGCCCATCAATTAGCCATTTGGTAGGGCTGGATGCCACAGCCCCCAGCTCCATTCAGATTAACAGAGTTGGAAGCAGTAGTGAAATTCAAGTATTTTTACTACTGGTTCTGTGGGCGTGGTGTGGCTTGGTGGGCATGGCTTGGTGGGCGTGGCAGTGGAAGTATACTGCAAAATCTCCATTCCCACCCCACTCCAAGGGAAGGATACTGCAAAATCCCCATTCCCTCCCCACTCCTGGAGGAAGGATATTGCAAAATCTCCATTCCCACCCCACCCTACTCCAGGGGGAGGATATTGCAAAATCTCCATTCCCACCCCACTCCTGGAGGAAGGATACTGCAAAATCCCCATTCCCTCCCCACTCCTGGAGGAAGGATATTGCAAAATCTCCATTCCCACCCCACTCCTGGGGAAAGGATATTGCAAAATCTCCATTCCCACCCTACTCCTGGGGGAAGGATATTGCAAAATCTCCATTCCTACCGCACTCTGGAGCCAGCCAGAGGTGGTATTTGCCGGTTCTCCAAACTACTCAAAATTTCCGCTACCGGTTCTCCAGAACCTGCTGGATTTCACTCCTGGTTCGAAGGGACCTTATAGGTCATCTAGTCCAACCCTCCACCTAAGTAGGAGACCCTACACCATTTCTGACAGATGGCAGTCCAGTCTCTTCTTGAAAGCCTCCAGTGATGAAGCTCCCGCAACTTCTGTTCCATCAGTTGATTGTTCTCACTGTCAGAAAATTTCTCCTTGTTTCCAGGTTGAATCTCTCCTTGTTCGGTTTCCATCCATTATTCCTTGTCTGGCCTTCGGGTGCTTTGGAAAATAGCCTGACCCCTGTCCTCCTCTCTGTGGCAGCCCCTCAAATATTGGAAGACTGCTATCTTGTCTCCCCTGGTCTTTCTCTTCACTAGACTAGCCAAGCCCAGTTCCTGCAACCGTTCATCGTATGTTTTAGTCTCCAGATCGTTGATCATCCTGGTTGCTCTTCTCTGCACTTTTTCTAGAGTCTCAACGTCTTTAGTAGGGAGCATTCTTAATCAAAAGAATGTCCCAGATTATATTCCAGCATTTGCAAATAAGATAGATTCTGGGTCACCACCAGCCCAGCTATTACAGTAAATGGATCCACGATTAGACCATGGGTTTGTACAATATGTGATGGCTTGTTTTAGCTATGGTTTTGGAAAGATACCCTGTATGTATAAGAGTTGGAAGGGACCTTGGAGGTCTTCTAGTCCAACCGCCTGCTCAAGTAGGAGACCCTATACCATTCCAGACAAGTGGCTGTCCAAACTTTTCTTGAAAGCCTCCAGTGATGGAGCACCCACAATTTCTGGAAGCAAGTTGTTCCACTGATTAAATTGTTATGTCAGGAAATTCCTCCTTAGTTCTAGGTTGCTTCTCTCCTTGATGAGTTTCCATCCGCTGCTTCTTTTTCCTGCCCTCAGGTACTTTTTTTTTTTTCAATTGAAAAGTTTTACAAAGAAAATTCCCCCTCCCCAATCCCCACCCCACCCCCCTTCCCATCCCACCCTTCCCCCCTGACTTCCCAGAGCAAAATACAGGGCATTTCAATTAACAATCATAAGCTAAACTAACCTAACTTATTCTTAAACTACCAAATCCCCCCCTGAAATCTTAACTCCACTATGGCTAGAATTTAACGTTCATTCATAAGCTATTTGATATTTTCTTGTCTGATACTTATTTTGAATATAATCAATCCATCTTCTCCATTCCGATATGTATCTTTTCTTGTGTATAGTCCTTCAGATACGCTGAAATTTTCGCCATTTCTGCTAAATTTGCTACTTTCAATGTCCATTCTTCAATAGTAGGCAATGAGTCCTTCTTCCAGTATTGCGCTACCAACAGCCTAGCTGCTGATATTAAATTCAAAATCAATTTAGTCTCTCCTCGGGTGCTTTTGAGAATAGGTTTGTTTGTTTGTTTGTTTGTTTGTTTGTTTGTTGATTGATTGATTGATTGATTGATTGATTGATTGATTCGATTTATATGCCACCCTTCTCCGGAGACTCAGGGCGGCTTACAATGCGTACTTTCTTACAATTACATACTTTCACGTACTTACAATTACATACTTTCGTATGTACCTGCTTAGTAGGGCTTTTGCCCTCCCCAAGCGGTGTTCTTTTTTATACAAAGTCAGCTTATTACCCCCACAATCCGGGTCCTCATTTTACCTACCTCGGAAGGATGGAAGGCTGAGTTAACCTTGAGCCTGGTGAGATTTGAACTCGCAGTAATTGCAGGCAGCTGGCAGCTAAGTGCTACTTAACAGCACTTTAGTCCGCTGCTCCGCCAAGGTTGACTCCCTCTTCTTTGTGGCAGCCCCTGAGATATTAGAACGCCGCTATCGTGTCAACCCTAGTCCTTCTTTTCATCAGACTAGACATACCCAATTCCAGCAACCGCTCTTGATATGTTTTAGCCGCCAGACCCCTAATCATCTTTGTTGCTCGTCTGTGTTCAGAGGGTCTAATGGCCCTGTGGATGAGGGCCAGAATTCCTCTCTCGAACCTCAAATGGGTTACTCTCTTTGAGATGCATAATTGAGAAAAATGAATGCTACGGTAACCTTTGAGCTGGTCAACTAATGGACAACCAAATCTGAATATTCATGAGCGAACAATCCAAACGCTGCTTACGAGAACCAAGTGCCTAAGTAAGAAGAGGTTCATTAGACTCAATCAAGAAAATATTTAAGCATGCAAATATGCACCCGCCCCTTCCTGCTTGCTTAATTTGCATACGTACCCAATCTTCCTTTTGTCTTGATTATTCTCTCTCTCTCTCTCTCTCTCTCTCTCTCTCTCTCTCTCTCTCTCTCTCTCTCCCTCCCTCCCTCCCTCCCTCCCTCCCTCCCTCCCTCTCTCTCTTTCTCTTGCTACTTATTTTAATTTCATTTGCATCCTTTTTAGCAGTGTGTCATTTACAAACCACTGGAGAGGAAGTGCTAGGTCCCTTTCACCGGTATTTATGGCACATTTCCTCCAACGAAGATGCTACAGAATGTAAATTAGTCTCATCTGTCCTACTTAAGAATAGTCTGTGCCCTTTTGTATATTTTCTGCAGTTCGGCTGGTTCACCTTGGTTGAATGCATCACCCGTGTTGGGTCGGGATTCTGGAATCCAAAGGACCCTGGACAAGCTTTGGAGTACACAGGTAATCCTTGACTTATGACCATAATTGACCTCCAACTTCCTAAATCTTGACCGTCCTACGCCCTTCTCTAGCAGGAGGGGAATGGTTGCCCCTAGTACAGGTGGTAGAATAGAATAGAATAGAATAGAATAGAATAGAATAGAATAGAATAGAATAGAATAGAATAGAATAGAATAGAATAGAATAACAGAGTTGGAAGGGGCCTTGGAGGTCTTCTAGTCCAACCCCCTGCTTAGGCAGGAAACCCTACAGCACTTCAGACAAATGGTTATCTAACCTCTTCTTCAAAGCTTCCAGTGTTGGAGCATTCACAACTTCTGGAGGCAAGTTGTTCCACTGGTTAATTGTTCTAACTGCCAGGAAATTTCTCCTTAGTTCTAGGCTGCTTCTCTGCTTATTAGTTTCCATCCATTGCTTCTTGTCCTGCTGTTTTTGTCCTAACCCACTGCACACCAGAACAACTAGAAACAAGAACAGTTTTTTCCCGAACGCCATAACTCTACTAAACAAATTATTCCCACTGTCAAACTATTCACTAAGGCTGCATTACTATTAATCTTCTCATCGTTCCTATCACCCATCTCCTCCCACTTAGGACTGTATGACTGTAACCTTGTTGTTGGTAACCTTAAGATTTATATTGACTATATATTGATTATAACTATCATTAAGTGTTGTACCTTATGATTCTTGACGAACATACCTTGTCTTTTATGTACACCGAGAGCGTATGCATCAAGACAAATTCCTTGTGTGTCCAAACACATTTGGCCAATAAAGAATTCTCTTCTCTTCTCTTCTCTTCTCTTCTCTTCTCTTCTCTTCTCTTCTCTTCTCTTCTCTTCTCTTCTCTTCTCTTCTCTTCTCTTCTCTTCGTTCGGTTTGGTTTTGTTCCCTTCCCTTCCCTTCCCTTCTCCTCCCTTCCTATTCCCATTCCCATTCCTATTCTATTCTACTCCATTCCATTCCATTCCATTCCATTCCATTCCATTCCATTCCATTCCATTCCATTCAATTTCCACCTTGCCCCAAGCTTCATGAACGTCGGCTCCTGAGAAAGCCAAACAAACATAGTTTTTATATCGATGGGAAAGACAGAACTGATCGCTAGCCCACTGCCACCCTGGCAAGGGATAATGGAAATTGTAGTCCTACACATTTAATCTGGAAGGCAGCCAGGGTTCCAGCTGGACTTGGCAAAGGGAGGTATTTCGACTAGTTTTCATTTGGAATAAATCTACCCAAAGCCGAGAGCTGACTAACTTTGATAACGAAGCCAAAAGACAACAACACAAAGGCAGAGAATTATTAAAAAAAAAAAACGCTGTTCCAGGAATCGGCAGGGTGTGAAGACCACGTGACGGGAGGGTGGGATGGGGGGGAGGAGAGATTCACCCTCCCTGCAGTTTGATGAATATAATTTCCCATAGAGTCTTCTGAGGATTATTCCGTAGGCAGCTCAGAGCTCTTTGCCGAGTGGATTGGCTTTTTTGTTTTGTTTTGTTAAAAAACAAAAATGTTTTCAATGAGGGCAGGATGGTGGAATCTGACAGCCAGAAGGCCTTGGGGGAAAAAAAAGCCTGCTGGATTTGAGCAGGCTCTATTATGCTTTGCCAGGTGAGAGGCCGAGTTCAGAAGAAAGGTTCACAAGACCCCTTTCCGTGGCCTGTGTTTCTTGTTCCCAGCAAGCCTGCTACTCCAGGGGCAAAACAGAATGTTTCAAATCTGCCGAGCACATGAAAGAGTTCTGCCCCCTTGAATCTGTGGGCGATGATCACAGCCAGATTATGATGGCTTCTGCTTAATTGGACTTGCATCTACGGCAACTGAGAACGTGGAAACGGAGAGGAAAGGCAGACGGCCGAAGAGAGAATTGAACAGGTGCCAGGCTCAAGAGGAGGAGGAGGGAGGGGAAGGGGAAGAAGAAGAAGAAAAGAAGAGGAAGAGGAGGAAGAAGAAGAAGATGAAAAAGAAGAAGAGGAGGAGGAGGAGAAAAGGAGAAGAAGAGGAAGAAGAAAAGAGAAAGAAGAAGAGGAGGAAGAAGAAGAAGATGAAAAAGAAGAAGGAGGAAACTTCCGGTTTGCTTCTCGTAGCCACCAGACGGTCCCTTGGGACTGCCAGCCCCTTCGCCTGTAAAGAGCCGCCTTTACAACGGAAAGGCGGCTCGAAAAACTCCATTTCCAGGAGGAAATGTGAGATAGAGCAGGTGAGTGTAGGTAGAGCTTTCCGCGTAGCCCCCAGAGTTTTTTTTTACTCTTGGGGGTGAGCGGATGAGGCTCCCTATATCACTCGCCGTTTGCTCCGGGCGTTGGGAGACCTCTGCTTTTTTGCAGAGCAAGGCTACGAAAACAAGCTTTTCAAGATAACTAACAGATTAAGTAAAGAGGATGAGATTTGGACCTGGATCTGTGACCCTAAACTGCAAGTATTTATACTTATTTTGCAAAGGATATCGAACAAAGTAAAAAAGAACTTTTAAAATGGCGACTGCCGAAATTTGAGCAGGGAAGCTGAAAAGGGAAAGTCCTTCCGTTTCTTATTAAGCCACAAAGTAGCAGAATAAATACTCCTAGCTACAATTGAAGAAAAAGCTCCACTTTTGTGTTTTGTGTTTTCTCCTTCCTGGAGACTTGATTTGATATTGATCTCGTTTGGAAAGAAGCTTTGCTTTTTTTTTCTTTTCTTTTTAAAAGTTTGCCTGTGTGGAAATACAGCGTTTAGGCTTACAAAGCCGGACAAACAAGCAGGGGTGGGGGATTCCCCCATCCACAAACTATATGAACAAGTTCTTAATTTACAGTCTCAGAAAACTGATTTTAATATAATTGAATTTCTTCTGGAGGAGATTGTGAGAAGGGATGAGATTATGAATTAGAACTTTGAGAAATTTAAGCAGGAAACTAAAGAATTGGTGCAATTAAAGTTTGATATTTTGCATCGAAAGATTATAAAAATGGCTAATGGTTTCTCAGAATTTATCACCAGGTTGGATACAAATATTAATCTATTAGAGTCTAAAATGGAGGAAATTGAGGACAATTTGGAAAATAAAATAGAAAAAATTGAAAATGATTTGATAAACATTCAAGATAATAGTTTAGAAGAAAAACCAAAAATGGAAGTTGATCCAAAGATTTGTAATGTAGAAAATATACAACAACAGATTGAAAAGGAAGTTTTAATGATGCAATATAATTTTACTGAATACGCGATTAGATTGAGAGGATTACAGGAAAATAACACAGATGATTTAAGGAAAATATCTTCTGAAGTTCTGGCTGGGATTTTAAAGGTTCAACCTGAGGAGGTATTTTGTAGGATCGATAGAGTCTATAGAATAAACTCCTGGATTGCAAAGCAAAGGCAATTGCCTAGAGATGTGGTGATTTACTTTACAGATAAAGAAATAAGAAATAATATTGTGCAGAAATCTTTTAAGTCTACTTTGCAACTGTTTGGAAGAAAGATTTGGATATATAAAGAATTACCGCCTAAGATGTTATTGGAAAGAAAGAAATTTGGTTTTCTGGTGGCTGAGCTTAAAAAAAGAAATATCTTATTCAGATGGAATGCTCCAGTTGGTATAATATTGAGATATCAAGGAGAAAGATATCAATTAAATACTGTTGAAAAAGCGGAAGAATTTTATCAAAAACTTTTAAAAATGAACTTAACATCTTTATGCACAACACAAGAAAAGCAGAAGGAGTTAGAAATAAAGGAAAAACATCGAGACACAGAGGCCTTTGTAGATGAATTGCCTTTGGATTCTTCAGACACCTCAGCTGGATTATTTATGAATAAGAGAGAAGTGGCATCGGATTCTAACGTGATGATTCATCAAGTCACAGACAACCATGGAAATCAACTAATTGATACACAACTTACAGAAAAGAAATATGAGTCACAAAAGCAAAACCAACAAGATCAAGTTATAAATCAGAATGAAAACCGATCAGTTGATACAAAACCTGCAGAAAGGAAATTAGGATGGAGATCAAACCCACAAAAAGAAAGGAAAAAAAGAAACAGGTCTCACAAAAATAAAAATTTCTAAATTAAGCAACAGCGAAGCCAGTTATTTTTAAAAAATACATGATTGAATATTTGAGGAGATGGTTGAGGCGAAGTAGTGGTTAATATCATCCTGAGGAGAGTGACGGACCTCTGCAGTTCCATAATTTTGGGATGTGAAAAGGGCCTTAAACTGTTCGACTGGAATTATCTATTTTTGGTTTTCTTTTCATTGATCAACGTATTATATCTAAGCTGAGCTATAAGGCAAGAGAGTTATGTTGGGGCATGCAGATGATCTGGTTGTTACCCCATTATGACGATGGGAATTAATAATCCTGAAGAAAGCCACTATTATAGATATTATATGGAATACAATTATAAAGTCACTCGGGTGGTTGTTTTCTTTTTTTTATATATATACGAAGATTGATGGGGGCAGATGATAACTGAGGATTTTGAATATTCTGTTGCAACTGGGATGTTATGTTACCCTAATACGGATGATGGAGTCAGCAATCCAGTGGAAAGACATCAAAGAAGATATTATATGGATTATAAATTTAAAGTCATTGATTTTGTCTATATAAGGGAATATTCTCTAGTAGGATGGGCAGAAGAACAAAGATATTAAGAATTGTTGTGTATGGTAATTTTGTAGGAAAGTGGGTGGAGACAGGCTAGTGTATTGATTGTATAGATTAAGAAAAGGGATGCTTAAGAGATATATTTATGGGAGTGGAGGAAATGGATAGAGCAGAATAAATGTAAAACTAGAATTCATGGGGAAGGCTGCTTTGAAATGTTATATTAATATACACAAAAGATTAAATGTTAAAGTAGGATTTATTATATAGTTCTAAAGTGGAAGGTTGTTTTGAAATGTTATATTAATATATAGATATAAGTATGGGGGAGGAGGAAAAAAAGGGCAGATTATTGCTAAATTGGGAGTTATAATAATATTACTGTGTTAAATCAGAAGTTATTATATAGTGTTATAATAGAATGTTATTCTGAAGTGCATGGTAAGAGGGGGAAGTAATAATATTAATAATATCATTAAAAGTAAGGGTCAGTATTTGGAGGAGGGAGTAAGGGGATGGTAAAATATTATAAAATCTGTTATGTATCAGGTTTTTTTTTGAAGAAGTCACAGGGGTGGTGGGGTGGTGAGGGGGGGTTAGGGAGGAGGGGGGAAAGGGGGAAAAATTTGTAATTGAAAACTTTTTCAATAAAAAAAGAAAAAGAAGAAAGAGGAGGTGGTGGTGTTGAGGAGGAGGAGGAGAAGAAGAGGAGGAAGAAGAAGGAGGAGGAGAAGAAGAAAAGGAGAAGAAGAGGAAGAAGAAGATGAAAAAGGAGAAGGAGGAGAAGAAGAAGAAGAGGAGGAGGAGAAAAGACAAAGGAGAAGAGGAAGAGGAAAAGGAAAAGGAGGAGAAGAAGAAAAGATGGAGAAGAAGAGGAAGAAGAAGAAGAGGAGGAAGAAGGAGGAGAAGGAGAAGAAGGAGGAGGTGGTGAGGGGGAGGAGGAGAAGGAGAAGGAGAAGAAGAAGAAGAAGAAGAAGAAGAAGAGAGAAGAAGAAGAAGAAGAAGAAGAAGAAGAAGAAGAAGAAGAAGAAGTGATGGCAGCGGGTGGCTTGGAGAACTGGTAGCAGTGGCGGTGCAAGGCTCTGCTCACCCGCCCGGTTGTCGTTACTTCCTGGTTTTAACCAGGAAGTAACCTATTTTTTACTCTCTGCGCATGGAGAGAAAGGTTTTGCGCATGTGCAGAGGGTCCGTGCACTTCTGAACCGGTTGGGAAGGTAAATAGATTTCACCCCTGTGTACACTGTGCATGCGCATTTGTGCAGCGTGGATTTGGTGCACACCACACCAGTGAACTGGTGGCAACCCATGGAGGATTTCACCACTGCCTCCTTCCCTTAGCTATTCAGTGTACGATTTAGCCTCTAGATCCTTCAACATCTTTGTTGCTTGTCTCTGCACTTTTTCTATGGTCTCAGCATCTTTTTTGTATCTTGGTGGCCAGATCTTGATGCCAGATCATTGTCCTGATGTTGCTGTATTTACCAGCGAAGGTTACCATCTTATTTTCCCTAGCAACCATCTCGTTCTTTTAACGGCTGAGTAATCAGCAGAAATCCAGGAGATGAGTCAAAGCAACCAACCGATGGGACTCACTCAAGGCACAAATGTCCAAGTTCAAATTGCCCTACTTCAGACCCATGGTGTGAAGGCACATTTCTCTGGTGAGGGCGCCGATGCTGGGAGAGATGAAAGGAAAGAGAAGGAGAGGATAACTGGCCAAATTTACAGATGATACTAGGCTGTCAGGAATAGCCAACACCCAAGATGATAGGCTCAAGATCCAGATGGATCTTGACAGATTTGAACCCTGCACCCTATCTAACAAAATGAAATTCAATGTAGAGAAAAGGAAAGTCTTAGGCAAGAAAAACCAAAAGTACACATAGAGACTAGATGAATCAAGGCTTAATAGCAGTAACTGTGAGAGGGATCTTGGAGTCTTAGTGGACAATCAATTTAATATGAGCCTATAAAGTGTGCGGGTGGCAGCCAAAAAAGCCAATGCAATCCTAAATTGCATCAAGAGAGGGATACAATCAAGATCAAGGGAGGTTCTAATACCACTCTATAAAGCCTTAGTAAGACCACACCTAGAGTACTGCATCCAGTTTTGGTCACCACACTATAAAAGAGATGTTGAGACTCTAGAAAGAGTGCAGAGAAGAACAACCAGGATGAGTAGGGGACTGGAGTCTAAAATGTACAATGAATGGTTACAGGAACTGGGCCTGGTTAGTCTAGTGAAGAGAAAGACCAGGGAAGACACGATAGCAGTCTTGCAATATTTGAGGGGCTGCCACAGAGAGGAGGAAGGGGGTCAAGCTATTTCCCAAAGTACCTTAAGGCCAGACAAGGAATAACGGATGGAAACTGATCAATGAGAGATTCAACCTGGAAATGAGACATTTTTTGACATTGAGAACAGTCAATCAATGGAACAGAAGTTGCCTTCAGAATTTGTGGGAGCTCAATCACTGGAAGCTTTCAAGAAGAGACTGAACTGCCATCTGTCAGAAATGGTGTAGGGTCTCCTGCTTGGGCTGGGGGTTGGACTAGAGGATCTACAAGATCTCTTCCAATTCTGTTAATCTGTCATTCAGAAGTTGTGGGAGCTTCATCCCTGTTAAAAAACTAGCAGCAAGATGGACGGAGACAATGACAGTAGTGATGGGCCACCGTTAGATGACCTGATGGATCAACCTTGAGATGATCGCTAAAAGTCCACACCTATTTG
This sequence comes from Pituophis catenifer annectens, assembly GCF_029215685.1. Classification (NCBI taxonomy): domain Eukaryota; kingdom Metazoa; phylum Chordata; class Lepidosauria; order Squamata; family Colubridae; genus Pituophis; species Pituophis catenifer. Next base: position 6,770,688 of record NW_027256890.1, read on the forward strand.
ACGGCACAGAATCCATCCATCCATAGGGGTAAATAATGCATTGTCAGCAGATCGACTGTCCGGTTTAGGCAGCTTTGCAAAGATTGAAATTCACCTGCAAACATGGGCATTTTCATAGCAGGTTCAGACGCTCGTTTTGGCAAAATCTAAAAACACACACAAAAGGAAAGTATTGGAAGACAACGGGACCTGCTTATGAATTCCTTGTATTTCTTTTTCTTTTCTTTTTTTTAAAAAAAGCTCTCGCCTCTTTCCTTCAAGACTCTCATCTTCCAAGCTGAATAAATTAAAACATGGATCAAACCAGTCACCCAAGTAAGATTTTAGCAGGCTTTTTGAAAAAAAAAAAAAAGAAAGAAAAGAAAAGAAAGCAAGTCTTTCAGTTGACTTTTTTGTAGGGATGGAGATCAGAAAATGGAGATATGAGCTGAGAAATAATTACCAGCGATATATTCCAAAGTACAAATAGTACCAAAAAAAAAAAAAAAAAGTAACAACAGTTCAAAGGGATGCAATGGCTCAGTGACTAAGATGCTGAGCTTGTCGAGAGGTCGGCAGTTCAGCAGTTCAAATCCCTAGTGCCGTGTAACGGGGTGAGCTCCCGTGACTTGTCCCAGCTTCTGCCAACCTAGCAGTTTGAAAGCAGATAAAAAAATGCAAGTAGAAAAATAGGGACCACCTTTGGTGGGAAGAGAACAGCGTTCCGTGCGCCTTTGGCATTGAGTCATGCCGGCCACATGACCACGGAGACGTCTTCGGACAGCGCTGGCTCTTCGGCTTTGAAACAGAGATGAGCACTGCCCCCTAGAGTCGGGAACGACTAGCACATATGTGTGAGGGGAACCTTTACCTTTTATAATTCCCGTGTTATTTTACAGGCTTGGTTGGAAGAATCTGGGAGAAGAACGGTGTTACTGGAACAGTGTGGTTTTTAAGCACCGATTCGTCAATACTCTACTACATTTAGTAGTTAAGGATGTTGAGTGTCAGGGAAATTGTGTCAGAGTTTTATTGCGTCAGGCGAAGAGCCTAATAAAATCTGTATTACTTGGCACAACTCTGCAGAAAGCGTCTCGAAGAACAAGCCGTGTTTTATTTAAGGAGCAGGCAGAAAACATGGCTTTTTCTCAACCAAGTAAAGGTAGTAATAATAATAATTAAAAAAAAAAAACCTATGTGACTGGGTATTGATTTTGTTGGCAAGGGTCGCCAAGGTTCAGCTTGAATGCAACCGAGAGCCAGAAAACAGTAATAAGAAGTTTGATTGCAGGTTGGATTAAAAATGTGGGGTCTGGAGCTTGTCTTGGCTGTCTCCATGCTATTTGGGAAAATTCTGTAAAGAGATGTGTCCGAAAGGGAGAAGCTGGGTTACCAGGAGTACAAAACATGTAAAGGCTTGTGTTTTCTGCAATAAATAGGCAGGTAAACAGTGGGAGATGGGCCAAAACTAATTATAACTGTAGGGATGGCAGAACCCTTTGTGAGATTATATATGTAATTTGCCAAATTAAGGCAGGAAGGAAGGAAGGAGAGAAGGAAGAGAGGGAGGGAAGGCCAGGGAGGGGGAAGGAAGGAAGAGAATAAAGGAGGGAGGGAGGGGAGGAGGGAATGGTGGAGGGAGGAAGGGAAGGAGGGAGGGAGGGAGAAGGGGGAGGGAGGAAAAGGTGGAGGGAGGGGGGAGGGAGGAAGGAAGGAGGGAAAGGAGAGAGGGAGGAAGGAAGGAAGGGGGGGAAGGAGGGAGGGGGAGGGGGAGGGGGGAATGGTGGAGGGAGGGAGAAGTGGGAGGAAGGGAGGGAGGGGGGAGGGAGGAAAAGGTGGAGGGAGGGAGGTGAAGGGAGAGAGGGAAGGAGAGGGAGGGAGGAAGGAAGAGAGGAAGGAAAGGGGGGAGGGTGGGGGGAAGGAAGGAGGAGGGGAAGGAGGAAGGGAGGGAGGGAGGAAGTCACAACTTGGCAAATTCTCAGCTGCCCAAGCCACTCTGTTCCTTCTTTTGCAAGGGAGTGTGAAATTCTTTTCTTTTTTTAACATTTCTCCTTTGGAGTTCCCGCCATCCTATCTGCTCTTTGATTTCCTGCTGCCATGAAGAGAAGCCTTTGATTCAGAAATGAAGGCTTAGTAATTTTGCTTTACCACTGAGTGAAATGAGATCATCAACTCTTCCCAGGACAATCACAAGAAATCTGTTTCACAGAATGGTAATACGAAATGCGTCTTACAGCGTGGAGCAGGAAGTGTTCAGCCATGAAAAAAAGTAAAATGCAGAGATGGGAATGAACAGGTCATTCACCTTCCTCCTTCCTTCCTTCCCTCCTTCTTTCTTTCCTTCCTTCCTCTTTCTTTCCTTCCTCCCTCCCTTGTCCCATCTCTTTCCCCTTCCTTCCTTCCTCCCTCCCTGCCTGTCTGCCTCCCTCCCTTGTCCCATCTCTCCTTCCTTCCTTCCTTCCTCCCTCCCTCCATTCCTCCCTTGTCCCATCCCTTTCTCCTTCCCTCCATTCCTTCCTTCCTCTTTCTTTCTTTCCTTCCTTCCTTCCTCACTCCCTGCCTGCCTCCCTCCATTCCTCCCTCCCTCTTCCCTCCCTTCCTTCCCTCCCTTCCGCCTTTGTCCCATCTCTCCTCCCTCCCTCCATTCCTCCCTTGTCCCATCACTTTCTCCTTCCCTCCATTCCTTCCTTCCCTTCCTCCCTCCTTCTTTCCTTCCCTTGTCCCATCCCTTTCTCCTTCCCTCCATTCCTTCCTTCTCTCCTCCCTCCCTCCCTCCTTCCTTCCCTCCCTTGTCCCATCCCTTTCTCCTTCCCTCCATTCCTTCTTTCTCCCCTCCCTCCCTCCTTCCTCCCGCCCTCCATTCCTCCCTTGTCCCATCCCTTTCTCCTTCCCTCCATTCCTTCCTTCTCCCCTCCCTCCCTTTTTCCTTCCCTCTCTCCCTCCCTCCTTTTCTTCCTTCCCTCCCTCTTCCCATCTCTTCTTCCTTCCTTCCTTCCTTCCTTCCTCCCTCCCTCCATTCCTCCCTTGTCCCATCCTTTTCTCCCTCCCTCCTTCCTTCCCTCCCTTTCTTCCTTGACAGATGACAAGAGTTCCACAGATTAACAGAATAACAGAGTTAAAAGGGACCTAGGTCCAGCTTAGAAGTCCAATTTAGAAGCCCAGAATTCTATACGATTCCACATAACTGGCTGTCCAATTTTTTCTTTAAAAACTTTGTTTCTACTTGATTCTAGGTTGCTTCTCTCCTTGATTTGTCTCTACCTTGCTTCTTGTCCTGCCTTCAGGCGCTTTGGAGAATAGCTTGACCCCTTCCTCCTCTCTGTGGCAGCCCCTCCAATATTGGAAGGCTGCTATCCTGTCTCCCCTGGTCCTTCTCTTCACTAGACCAGCCATGCCCAGTTCCTGCAATTGTTCTTCGTAGGTTTTAGCCTCCAGTCCCCTCATCATCCTGGTTGCTCTTCTCTGTGCTCTTCCTTGCCTTAACTATCCAGTCGTTCCCTTGGCTCAGCATCATTGTTTCTTTTGTCCAAGGAGAAGTGGTCCTTTTTATTTATTTATCTGTTAAAGCCATGCAAATTTTGGATTCCCCACACGGTAGATTAGACATTAAGTCAACAGAAGGAGAACGGTGGGCTAGATTTTAGGAGATTTTTTTATTTCCTGGTGAGGAAACCCATTTTTTTTAAAACAAAAAAACTAAATTGCACTGCAGTGGAAGGCTGAGAGATGATCGATTTAGCATCGGTTAATTGAATCACAATCTGTCTTTCACCATTCCGGTCAGGGCGGATTCTTTCCAGGCATGGTCTCCAATGAGAAAAGCCATTTATAAAGCAAACAAATCAGTATTCTGAAGCTCTCCAGCTTTCAGGAAGATCTCTAGAACAAGAAGGTATTATTAAAACATCAGCTTGCACCAAAGCTCGGAGGGGATCTATGCATTCCAAGATATGATTATCTCGGCCCAAGACTTCTGAGCTGGCTGTTCACCTAGCTGGACCCCTTAATTAAAATTCTAAAGAGCAAAGAGCTTGGCAGAGATGGGAATTTGTGTGTGTGTGTCTCCTTTGGCTTCCCTGATGGGCAAAAGGCGAACGAGCCGGAATAAATTTTGACTAGGCACACACATTTGGCTAGATGAGTTCTCACCTCTGACATCCCCAGATGGGAAAACATCCATAAAAGAAATCTACATGCTGTTTTGCAGAGACGGGGAAAAAAAAACAGGGCTCACGGAAACAAAAAGAGGAAATGGGGGCTTTGGAAATGAGGTCAACGTAGCAGGTCTTCTCCCCAAGTTTCCATTTCTGGAACCGTCACGAACCTTTTATGGATCTGTAAGGTTGTCCTATAGAAGATTGGACATACAATGGCCTGCAGATCGCTCTTCCAGAGATGCCTTGTTTGGTCTTCTCTTCAAAATACAGAAGCAGGTCATAGGTGCTTCATCACTGGGAGATGTTCAAGAAGAGACCGGACACACTTGTCTGGAATGGTGTAGGTCAGTGATGGTTAACCTTTTTGCCATCACGTGCCAAAAGTGGGGGGAGAACGTGCGGGTCACACGCATGCGGGCCCACACCCATAATTCAATGCGCCTCACCTCCCCCATACTCTCCCCGCTTATGGAATGTGATGGCACGGTGGGCCCGATAAGCCCATTTTTCACCCTCCCCAGGCTCCAGAGGCTTGGGGAGGGTGAAAACAGCCTTCCCTACCCCCCCCAGAGGACCTCTGGAGGCTGGAAACAGCCCATTTCCTGACTTGTGGTAGGACCGGAAGGCCTGTTTTTTGCCCTCCCCAGGCTCCAGAGCCTTTCTAGGAGCCTGGGGAGGGCAAAAACAGCCTTCCCCACTGCCCCCTGGAGGCTGGAAACAACCCATTTCCTGACTTCTGGTAGGACCGGAAGGCCTGTTTTTTGCCTTCCCCAGGCACCAGAGCCTTTCTAGGAGCCTGGGGAGGGTGAAAACAGCCTTCCCCACCGCCCCCCGGAGGCCGGAAAAGGCCCGTTTCCTGACTTCCGGTGGGCCCAGAAGGCCCGAAAATCCTAGCTGGCCAGCACGCACATGTGCGCTGGAGCTGACCTAGGGCAATGCTCACGTGCCCACAGATATGGCTCCGCGTGCCACCTGTAGCCCGCGTGCCATAGGTTCGCCATCACGGGTATAGGTTCTCCTGCTTGAGCAAGAGGTTGGATTAGAAGACCTTCAAGGTCCCTTCTAACTCTGTTATTCTGTCTGATCTTTCTCCATTTGAGCATCCACTTCATTGAACAGAGGTTTAGGATGGTTTTCTCTGGTGTCCGACGTTTTTCTGGAAATTCTGCCCTTAAGACCTAGAGTAGAAATATTTCCCCACAAAGACTTCTACAGAAAATCTCTTGCTTTGGAAAGCCAAGATCCCCTTGAGAATTCTTTGGAGAAAAAAATCGAACTTCTGTAGATGGAGGAGCTACCCAAGTTCTAACGTTCCTGAGGAGCCATTCGATACTCAAATGTTCTTGGATTGAAACCACTGAAAAAGGCAGCCATGGGCAAGTCTACTTCCCATGACCTCCAATTCTACTCCTGAGCCCATTGGGAAGAAATTATTAACAGGTAGCTTTCTTTTCAGACTTACAAAGGGATGACTTCGTTTGAGAGAATAGCAGTAGATCCTGTTAGTAATATTCCTGTACTCTGTAAGCAGGGGTGAAATGCTCCCGATTCGGACCGGCTCGGGCGAGTAGGTAACGATGGCGGCGGGCAGTTCGGAGAACCGGTAGCAAAAATCCCTGCCCCCACCCCCCATGCCCAGCTGAGCCGTGCGATCATCAGAGGCTTTTTTTTTCTTTTAAATGGCTCTGACATCCAAGCTCCGACGATCCCAGCTGAGTTGCCTGATTGGCAGAGGGACGATCAGGCAACTCAGCTGGGATCGTCAGAGCCTTTTGAAAGCCTTTTTTACGTGGTTTTACATGTACAAAATGGTTTTAAAAGTTAAAAAAAAATTGGCCACGCCCATCCAGTCACATTACCCCCCCCACCAAGCCACACCCACAGAACCAGTAGTTTAGATTTCACCACTGTCTATAAGCAGTGACATTACCCACAAAATTTTGCACCACAATTTGGTGCACAATTAGCACCAAATTCTAGCAACAGGTGGCGCAGTGGTTAGAGTGCAGTACTGCAGCTACTTCAGCTGACTGCTAGTTCAGCAGATCAAATCTCACCGGCTCAAGGTTGACTCAGCCTTCCATCCTCCCGAGGTGGGTAAAATGAGGACCCAGATTGTTAGGGGGCAATATGCTATTTGGTATACTGTCTTTGGTGTAAGCCGCCCAGAGTCCTTGGAGAGTGGGCGGCATAGAAATATGACTAATAAATAAATAAACAAGTCCTAACTAGATTCAAGTCCCATGCAAAGTGAATAGAATAAGCCATAATTAGAATAACAGAGTTGGAAGGGACCTTGGAGGTCTAGTCCAACTCCCTTCTCAAGCAGGAGACACTCTACCATTTGAGACAGATAGTTGTCCAATCTCTTCTTGAAAACCTGCAGTGATGGAGCACCCGCAATTTCTGGAGGCAAGCCGTTCCACTGATTAATTGCTCTCCCTGTCCAAAAATTCTCCTTAATTCTAACCTGGATCTCTCTTTTAGTTGACTTGCTGCCACTTAGTGAATGAATTGAGTTCCTGGCACACGTAGCTCATGTCTGTTCTTTTCTAACGAACACGTGATCGCTGATCTGCAGATTTGAAAAGCACGACACATGTACACAAGTCCAAGTTAATTCCGGTCAGAAAATTAGGTGGGCATACAGAAAAGAGTGGATTTATTGCAAGAGATGTGCCGTAGTCTCCAGAGAAGAAGACTGAATGTCAACTGAAACAATATATATATGAGCTTAGAAATACCTTTGATGGGATCTGACTGCAGGAACCAAAGCTGTCAGCCTCCGAACTAGTTCTCCAGAAGATCGGTGCTGCACCCCACTTGCATCAAAGACATATTTTTCCACTGGGCTGGAGTTGAAGCCAACATCTTGTGAAGGCAACCAGGATGATGAGGGGACTGGAGGCTGAAACATACAATGAACGGTTGCAGGAACAGGGCCTGGCTAGTCTAGTGAAGAGAAGGACCAGGGGAGACAGGATAGCAGCCTTCCAATATTGGAGGGGCTGCCACAGAGAGGAGGAAGGGGTCAAGCTATTCTCCAAAGCGCCTGAAGGCAGGACAAGAAGCAAGGTAGAGACAAATCAAGGAGAGAAGCAACCTAGAATCAAGTAGAAACAAAGTTTTTAAAGAAAAGATTGGACAGCCAGTTATGTGGAATCGTATAGAATTCTGGGCTTCTAAATTGGACTTCTAAGCTGGACCTAGGTCCCTTTTAACTCTGTTATTCTGTTAATCTGTGGAACTCTTGTCATCTGTCAAGGAAGAAAGGGAGGGAAGGAAGGAGGGAGGGAGAAAAGGATGGGACAAGGGAGGAATGGAGGGAGGGAGGAAGGAAGGAAGAAGAGATGGGAAGAGGGAGGGAAGGAAGAAAAGGAGGGAGGGAGAGGGAAGGAAAAAGGGAGGGAGGGGAGAAGGAAGGAATGGAGGGAAGGAGAAAGGGATGGGACAAGGGAGGGAGGAAGGAAGGAGGGAGGGGAGAAAGAAGGAATGGAGGGAAGGAGAAAGGGATGGGACAAGGGAGGGAATGAAGGAGGGAGGGAGGAGAGAAGGAAGGAATGGAGGGAAGGAGAAAGGGATGGGACAAGGGAGGGAAGGAGGGAGGGAGGGGAGAAGGAAGGAAGGAATGGAGGGAAGGAGAAAGGACAAGGGAGGGAGGAAGGAAGGAAGGAGAGATGGGACAAGGGAGGGAGGCAGGCAAGCAGGGAGGGAGGAAGGAAGGGGAAAGAGATGGGACAAGGGAGGAAGGAAGGAAAGAGGAGGGAGGGAGGGAGAAAGGGATGGGACAAGGGAGGAATGGAGGGTGGGAGGCTAAAACATATGAAGAACAGTTACAGGAACTGGGCATGGCTAGTCTAGTGTGGGTTTTCTGCTTGGGTGGGGGGTTGGACTAGATGATCTACAACTCTGTTAATCGGTAACCATGATGATGAGGGGACTGAAGGCTAAAACATGATGAAACGGTTGCAGGAACTGGACCTGGCTAATCTAGTGAAGAGAAGGACCAGGGGAGACAGGATAGCAGTGCTCCAATAACTCAGGGGCTGCCACAGAGAGAAGGAAGGAGGTCAAGCTATTCTCCAAAGCACCCAAAGGCCAGACAAGGAATAACAGATGGAAACTGACCAAGGAGAGATTCAACCTGGAAATAAGGAGGAATTTTCTGACCGTGAGAACACTCAATCGATGGAACAGAAGTTGCCTTCAGAAGTTGTGGGAGCTTCATCACTGGAAGCTTTCAAGAAGAGACTGGACTGCCATCTGTCAGAAGTGGTGTAGGTTTTCTGCTTGGGTGGGTGGTGGGGGTTGGACTAGATGACCTTCAAGATCCCTTCCAGCTCTGTTAATCTGAATCTATCTAAGACGATCAAAGGCCTGGAGACTAAAACATACAATGAATGGTTGCAGGAACTGCGTGGGCATGGCTAGTCTAGTGAAGAGAAGGACCAAGGGAGACACGAGAGCAGTCTTCCAATATTTGAGAGGCTGTCACAGAGAGGAGGGGGTCAACCTATTTGCCAAGGTACCCGAAGGCCAGACAGGGAATAATGGATGGAAGAGATCAAGGAGAGATTCAACCTGAAAATAAGGAGAAGTTTTCTGACAGTGAGAGCAATCAACCCATGGAACAGAAGTTGCCTTCAGAAGTTGTGGGAGCTTCATCCCTGGAAGCTTTCAAGAAGAGACTGGACTGCCGTCTGTCAGAAATGGTGCAGGGTCTCCTGCTTGGGTGGGGGGGTTGGACTAGATGACCTTCAAGGTCCCTTCCAACTCTGTTAATCTGTTTCTTAAGGCTATGCCATTCAGATCCGAAACCATCTCCTGCGGGAGCTGTGACGCCAACCACTCTCAAAAGCTGCACAGGTAGTTCCCAACTTACAACCACAAGAGAGCCCAAAATTTCTGTTGCTAAGCGAGAGATTAAGGTTAAGGGCGTTTTTCCCCGTCTTGCGACCTTTCTTGCCACGGGTGCTAAGTGAATCACTGCAGTTGCTCAGTTAGTGACCCGGTCGTTAAACAAACCTGGCTCCCCCGTTGATGTTGCTTGTCACAAAAGGGGAAATCACGTGACCCCGAGACCATCGTAAATATGAGTCAGCAGCCAAGCGTCTGAATTTTGATCTCATGACCACGGGGACCCTGCATTGCTCATAAGTGAGAATAATGGCCGTAAGTCACTTTTTTTCAGTGCCATTGTCACTAAATGAACTGTTTGTTAAGTCGAGGACTCCCTGCACTTAAATCTTGAGTAGCCCTACCAGACTCCTTCAAAAGCAAATGCTGCTAGGACGGAAATCAATACAGTCAATTAAAATTTAATGCCAGATGAATGAAATGCAGCCGATGGGATGAATCCCCCAGGGCATTGAATAATGCCCCTTATTCCAACCCATTTGGGGGAAAACAATTACAATTTGACAGAAATGTTTGGAAAGTCCCTAAGAAGTGGCCCCTTTAAACCTGGGGTTGCAGGTAACCGTTTGAACATCGCAGGTGTGATAGACCCCTCCACCCCACCCCACCCAAATCAAAGCACCTCTCGCCACCCAGCATCCCTTCTGCAGGTTGATGTGATGGTAGGGCCGAAACGCACAACATCCGTCTTCCCGTTCCAAGAAATTGCGACGCTCTTGTGATCAGCCGGCGTCCAAGTCAACTTGCTGGAAACAGATCGTGTATTTTGGGGGGTGGGTGTGGGGGAAGGGCAGTGTAATTTATTTACAGGGTATTCGCTGTTGCCTTTTGGGGTGCTTTTGAAAGAGTTCATCAGACATGCTGAAGTTGTGTGTGACTTCCCAGTTCCCCAGGATAGGAAGCACAAATAGACAAGGCACATGGGTCTGTTCACCACAAAAGGGTTGTGTGCAGCCAGCCAGCAATTTAAAGCTACAAAATCCGCCTGGAACAGGAGCGTCTTCAGCGAGGCACGAGATCCATCCATCCTACCAAATCCATCCCCAATATGGCTACCCTCCCTGTTCTCTCTCCCACCCGCAATTCCATGAGACCCAAAGCAAAATTTGATTCTATTGTCTATTCTCTCTCTCTCTCTTATCCATCAGAAAGAAACACGAGAAAACTTTCTTGGTCGCCCAACGACACAAGGAACGGTTGAGGGGGGCGGTCACTTCTGATTGACATGAGGCAGGTGAGAAGGTCCACTAGATGGGACCTCCTTTAGAGTCAACCCAACTAAGTCTATAAAAGGAACGAGTCCTACATTAGTCTTCTCCTTGACATGTCAGCTTTTTCGACATTGACAAGGCCACATTGTTCCTTAAAAAAAAAAAAGTAAGAATAACACCCCCAAAATTGTACTCTGGCCTCCTTCTTAGAGCCATCATGGTTTCTTCATCGGAATCCTACTTAATCTACGACCATCGGAGAGATTAAGCACATGGGATTTGGAGAAGAGAAGTCCTTGTCCTTTGAAGCTTTGGAAATCAATGCCTTCCATGTTTTATCCAGTTTCTGATCATCCATTTTTGCCCCGAGCATCTCTGTACTACCAATCTAAGTCCAAAGTTGGCATCTTTTGACATTTCTACTTCTAGACACCGGCCAGTATCTCGGTTGATGATGGGTCCGTTCTGTAAGGGAGGAAGATGAAGGATTGTAAGTTCTCATCCTTTTCAAAGAAAAGCAAAATAATACAAATCACCCCAAAACTATTGCAGGATTAAGGCTCTTTTGTAAACCCTACCATCGATTTGGTAAAGTAGAATTCCAAAATGATATTCATAAAAAATGCAGAGAAGATGATCTTCATTAAGGAGGTCAAATCCCAGCATTGTTAAGCAGCTGATGATATATCTGTCAACTCGCAAAGCATCCCTGGCCTGTTCTCGAGTTTCCTTAGGCCAGGGGAATGGGAAACTGGCGAAACTGCACAGCAGCCAAAAACAAATGCACATTCCATGCTTATCTCTCTCAAGGCTGTATCCCAGGGATACTTACAGTAGCCGGAGGAGAGTGACCTCTACAACCCGAGAAATTGCTTTGTTGGCGAATGTGATTGATGACACACCCTGGGGCGAGGGGGGAAACAGGGTCATAATTGGAGCGTAAATTACGTAGGGTCAGAGCTGGCTTCACTTGGTAACTTGCCGACATGAAGGTCCTAATAAATGACTGGATTTCTTTTGAAGCTTGGCTCGAGATTCATGATTTAATTAGGGCATCCCTTGGAACCTTGACAATATCTATCTTAGATCTTTTCGTGGCCTCGATTCTTTGACCCTCACAGTTTTATTATTGGCCTTCGACTGATATCAAACTGAGGGAAGGATTGTGCAAAATTTTAAAAAGAGGATACACCTAACAAGTTAGCACTGGTCCCAAAATTTTCTGTAAAGTGAGCTCAAGAATTAGAGGAGCTTTAACCTTTTTACAAGTCCACCATACATGAAAATAAGTAGCGTCATCACAATCACATCTCCAACATTTAGACTGTAAATTCGGATACATACAAGCTAACTTTTTGGGATCTAAATGCCATCTATAAAACATTTTGTAAAAGTTTTCTCTCAAGTTTTGCGCTTGTGTAAATTTTACATTTCTAACCCATATCTTTTCCCATGTTTCCATCATTATCGGTTGTTCAAAGTTTTGTGCCTGTTTTATCATACAATCCTTAACTAACTCTGTTTCCGAGTCTGTTTCTATCAATATATTATGCAACCTTTTTATATGCATTTGACTCTGGTCTCTAATTTGTTTTACCAAATTTTCTTCACTTTGTATGAAGAAAGCCAGCCAGAGGTGGTATTTGCTGATTCTCCGAACTGCTCAAAATTTCCGCTACCGGTTCTCCAGAACCTGCTGGATTTCACCCCTGTTCTAAATATATTTAAAGATAGATTTAACTGCGTCATTCTTAGCAAGGATCACGATCAGAACCTCTGAACTCTCAAATTCGCAGCCAGACCTGAATAGGACTTCAGTTACTACTAGATGGAGCGAGGAAGGGAACACCCTCCTATCTCTGATGAAAATGGGAAAGAAAGGGAAAAAACAAAAGCAAAATATGGAAATTACACACTGTAGGATTTAGAAGGGAAAGAAAAATTGGTGCACTGGGATGACTCTGCTGACTGTTACAATGGAGAAGGAGATAGCTAGAATATTGGATTTTCCCAAAAAAGGAGAATGTGGAGACCTGACTTACGATGTTACTTGCTGGTGTAGAGAAGAATTTAAATGCCTGGCTTTCTGTGTTTCAAAATGTGAACAAGAGGAAAAGGCTGCCTCAAAGAGGTGAGTGAAAAAAAGACAAGTGAGGGAAGAGTTAAATATGCAGCTTTCTCCTTCAAAACACAGAATCTTCTGTTAGGGACTGGCATTGCTTGGAGGCACCAAGAGAAAAGAGTCAAAAAAAAAAATGTAATCAAAATGACTGATTGCTTTATTTCCCTTAAATGGAAAATCAAATTGTTTGAGATTCTTCATAATAATAGGAACCAGCTGGGGAATGTTTCTACATGTGAGTGTGTGTCCCTTTTCATGTATGTTTCCCTTTGCTGACGTGGTATCCTCCATGCTGGTTAGAGATGTAAGTCCAATTTCATTTCAGCCTCCATTTCAGCTCCTAGAATTCATCAAACACCTATAATCCTCACCTCCCAGAATTCCAGAGAACTCCCAGAAGTCTCAGCTCCCAGAATTCGAGAACTCCCAGAATCCTCAGCTCCCAGAATTCAAAAACTCCCAGAATCCTCAGTCCCCAGAATTTGAGAACTCCCAGAATCCTCAGTTCCCAGAATTCTCAGCTCCCAGAATTCCAGAATCCTCAGCTCCCAGAATTTCCGAGAACTCCCAGAATCCTCAGCATTCACACAGCTCCCAGAATCCCATGGAATTTCCAGGCTTCTCAACTCCCATGGTGGTTGAGAGTTGTAGGAACAGGAATCTCAATACATTTGGAAGGCAATAAATTGGCAATGACTTAGGAAGTGTTAATACTTGAACAGAATAAAAATTCTCTTTCAGTTCCTCACATAGCTGTGTGGATCCTTGGTGTTCTCTGAGCTTGGTGGTTTTCTTGCAGATGTTTCATGACCCAATTAGGTAACATCATCAGTGCTAGAAGAGAGGACAAACTGATAGCACTGAAGACATTACCTAGTGAGTCATGAAACTTCTACAAAAAAACAGCTGATAGAGCACCAAGGAGCCTACAGTTCATCTCCTCCTCCTATATTCTTCTCCTTACCCCCACTCCTCCTCCATTTTGCAAACTTCACTCTCTTCTAGCACTGATAATGTTGGGTCATGAAACGTCTGCAAGAAAGCAACCAAGCTCAGAGAGCACCAAGAACCCCACAGTTCATCCCTCAGCTACAAATATCCTCTTCTATCAGTATCTCTCGTATCTGTATATTCCGACCTGCCTGTCATACCTGTGTGAAGTCCCAGAGTCGCTGGGTTGGTCTCAGCGTATCTTCGCATTTCTTCAGTGCTGGGGTCCTTCCTTTCCCATCATCTATGAGACATTTTGAGTCGGGTAGGAACGCTGTGGATCCCAACGGGCCCAGTTGCAACAATCCTTCGGTGCTGTAACGGACGAGCTGAGACCGAAACCAAATCAAAGGTAATAAGACCGCAGTTAAGTCCAGCACAACCGCAAATGCAACAAGAGGGCTGCTAAAAATTGAGCTCTCATCTTAAATCCCCTCCTCTTTAAAATTGTTCCTCCTCATACAAACCCATGAAGTCTTACTTTGTGGCTAAGGGATGGGATTCTACCAGTTCGGGCGAACTGGTAGCTACAACGATCAGCCCAACTTTCAGATGGGCCCATTCTGACCTTTATCTTCTCAGCTGATTTGCACGGTAGAGCAGATTGCTGCGCAAATCAACTGAGTTACTCCTCCAAAGAAACCAGGAAGTGAAGATTTCTTGAAAGTGCATGTCAGACATGGGCACGCGCAAATTGCGCGATCACCAAACTGGTTGTTAAACCTGGAGGATCCCACCACTGGACGCAGGCCTGTTTTACATCAAATGTGCCTCTAGTTTGGTTAGACGTTCCTCAAGACTTTGTGCTGCCTTGCTAAACCTCCAGCCCCAAACCTAGCTTGAGAATCAGTTCTCCTTCTCCAAGGTGAAGGTCTCACTTAACCTCAAAAGAACATCCAAAGGTGTGTTTTTACCTGGGAAGACATTCCGTGGCATGGATAGAGGATTGCTTTATTGTCATCTTCTGCACCCTGGTCCAAGCAGTAGCCACTAGCTTTGCTGTTGCGTACCTGAAATCAAACCCAGGGTAGATAGGTGAAAGTGAAAGAAGACAGACAGACAGACAAAGAAAGGAGAAGAAGAAGAAAAGAAGAAGAAAGAAAGAGAAAAAATGGAAGAAAAGAAGGAAGAAAGAAGGAAAGGAAGGAAGAGCGAGAAAGTGAAAAGACAGAGAAGAGAAACGGCGTTAAGGGAAATGATCCAACTCATCTATATATGCAAGACAAATATTATTTATTCAAGCTACATTTTCTCAATGCCAAAATCTCCCTTAAGTTTCTCGTTTTCTTCCCTTGCAAAGAAAGGAAGGAAGGAAGGAAGAGAGAGAGAGAAAAGAAAGAAAGAAAAAGGGAGGAAGAGAGGGAGGGAGGAAGGAAGAAAAAGAGGAAGGAAGGAAGAGAGAGGGAGGGAGGGAGAGTGTATGAAGATTTTCAGTCATCCAGGTTATGGTTGTCCCAAAAGTGCTTTTTCGAGAGACAACTGGACACGAAAGAAAAAGAGAGGGAGGGAAGGAAGGAAGAAAAAGAAAGAAATAGGTGCATCTAAAACATTTTTTCCACTTTGGTAATTGATGAATTCTTTGAAGTTGGTCTGACCTTATTGACCACAGATGGAGACTCAACCCATGTCTCCAACTCCCAAAACCATGACATCACACTGTCTCCTCTCTAACTAGTGCCTGGCTTCCTTCCACTGTGATAAACCAGAAATCAAAACCCAAACGGTTGCAGATGGATGCGTTCTTATCCCATTTCCCAGCCGAGAGTCCTTTAAAATCGGCATCTTCACCGAGAGTCATAAAACCGAAGATAAATAAGGTAAAACTCTCCAGAATCAAACTCGAGGCTTGATGAGACGAGCATCTCAGGAGTTATGTGAATCTTCTCCTCTGAAAGACCGAGATAAAATACCGTTTCATTGCCCATCACAAATTCCCAAGGTCAGGAAGCACGGAATCCTTCGCGTTCCCCGAAATGCGCTGCCAGCATTTAAAATGGGAACCAGTGTCTTTTTTACGACACAGAGTGTGATTCAGCAGTGAAGCTGTCCTGGTTATTTTTTATGACCCAGGCTTTCAAAAATAAATAAATAAATAAATAAATAAATAAATAAATAGAGTGTTTGGATGGATGAGAAATATATTTTTACAACCTCTCGGTATGTTTTATATCTTTCCTCGTATATTTAGTTCCTCCGTTGACAAGAGGCCAAAGACAACAAGGCTTAATGGGGGGGAAATAAAAATAATAACGGGGAAGCTATCTTCGAAATCGGCAGTTCCGGGAGACAAGCAGGGAGAAGGTGCCTGGTTATACATCACACTCCTAACCTGATTAGCAATTACAGCTGGACAGCATAAATATTTGCCGCCGAGCCAAAAATTGTCTTGGCAATTTCTCAAAAACTGCCTTTCCCCCGTTGAAAGGAGCTTCCTTCTCTTTGTGCCTACCTGATTCTTAAGGTAGATTCTTGCACTTGAGGATGATTTCTGAATTTATGGGGGGTGTTTTTCAGCTGGAGTGGGGGGGGCACGCTTCCTTCGATGTGACTCTACATCACTCCGCAGCCTCACTTATTTAGAGAGCCAGTTTTAGTCTAATGGTTAAGGCACCCGGCTAGAAACCAGGAGACGGGGAGTTCTAGTCCTCCCTTAGGCATGAAAGCCAATTGGGTGACTTTGGGCCAATCACCAGGAGACTGGGAGTTCTAGTGCCACCTTAGACATGAAAGCCAGTTGGGTAACTTTGGACCAATCACAAGGAAACAGTGAGTTCTAGTTCTGTCTGAGTCATGATAACCAGTTGGGTGACTTTGGGCCAATCACCTGGAGACTCTGAGTTCCAGTCCTGCCTTAGACATGAAAGCCAGTTGGATAAGTTTGGACCAATCACAAGGAGATAGTGAGTTCTAGTTCTGTTTTAGGCATG
This sequence comes from Pituophis catenifer annectens, assembly GCF_029215685.1. Classification (NCBI taxonomy): domain Eukaryota; kingdom Metazoa; phylum Chordata; class Lepidosauria; order Squamata; family Colubridae; genus Pituophis; species Pituophis catenifer. Next base: position 6,786,991 of record NW_027256890.1, read on the forward strand.
AAAGCTGGGTGGGTGACTTTGGGCCAATCACCAGGAGACGGGGAGTTCTAGTCCTGCCTTAGGCCTGAAAGCCAGCTGGGTAACTTTGGACCAATCATGAGGGGACAGTGGGTTCTAGTTCTGTCTGAGTCATGATAACCAGTTGGGTGACTTTGGGCCAATCACCTGGAGACTCTGAGTTCCAGTCCTGCCTTAGACATGAAAGCCAGTTGGATAAGTTTGGACCAATCACAAGGAGATAGTGAGTTCTAGTTCTGTTTTAGGCATGAAAGCTGGGTGGGTGACTTTGGGCCAATCACCAGGAGACGGGGAGTTCTAGTCCTGCCTTAGGCCTGAAAGCCAGCTGGGTAACTTTGGACCAATCATGAGGGGACAGTGGGTTCTAGTTTTGTCTTAGTCATGATAACCAGTTGGGTGACTTTGGGCCAATCACCTGGAAATGGTGAGTTCCAGTCCCACCTTAGACAAGAAAGTCAGCTGGTGTTGTGGCCCGCCAGTGGCCTGCGCGGATTGTGACTGATCCCGATGACGAGAAGGCTGGTGTGGTGTCGCACCAGCAGCCTGTGCAGCCGGCGCTCGAGTCAGACAGCAAGGAGGCTGGGCAGTGGTGGGTTCTAACCGGTGTTACCACCGGTTCGCTTCACTCACACGCTTTGTGCCCCCTTTGATGCTTTGGAGAAGAAATTGACCCTCCTCTTCTTTGGGGCAGCCCCTCAAATACTGGAAGACTGTTATCACGTCATCCCTAATTCTTCTTTTCTTTAGACAAGCCAAACCAGTCCAGACTGGCACAAAAAAGAACAATAGATTGGAGAGACGGGGATTCACATGTTACCTCTCCGTAGGTGATGGTGTTGTTGTAAACCCTCATTTCAGGATAGACATTCTCCAAGTACCACTTAAAACTCCGGCACTGCAGACGTTGCCGTAAAGCAACCCTTTCTGACACATCTCCAAAGTCAACGCCAGGGTTCTGTGAAACAGAGGATCAAACCACAAAACCAGATTCTACCAGCTTGTTCTCCAGTTCACACAATCGTTGACTTGGTCTACAGCTGGTCTTCTTGGTCTTCTTCTACCAACTTACCCAATCCCCCTCCTTCCTTCGTTCCCTCCCTTCCCTTTCCTTCCTTCCCTTCCCTCCCTCTCTTTCCTTCCTTCCTTTCCTCCGTCCCTCCCTTTCCTCCCTCCCTCTCCTTCCTTCCTTCCTTCCTTCCTCCCTCCTTCCTTCCCCTCCCCTCCCCTCCCTCCCTCTCCTTCCTTCCTCCCTCCTTTCCTCCCTTCCCTTTCCTTCCCTTCCTTCCCTCCCTTCCCCTTCCCTCCCTCCCTCCCTTCGTCCTTCCTTCCTTCCTTCCTAAGCCATGTAAGCAGCTTCTGAATCTACAGATGCTGTTTAAAAACCAGAAATAAATATTAATTAAATCTCAGCAGAATCGGGAAGGGAGGCTGGAGCAGTATCATAAAAGGCAGAGGTACTTCAGGAGAGGTTTCGGCAAGTTGGTGACCTGTCTACTATCTTGGCTGATAAGCAGAATTCAGGAATGTTCCACTTGTGGGAAAGAGGCCTTGTCCTCCCCTTACCGTCATTGGTATGTTCCACGCCATGTACACGTGGGATTTGAAGTCGTCCATCCACACTTCAGCAGCACGTAAGGCGTTGCGCTTTGCGTAATAGTCGATGTCATTGTTGTAAGGTTTCTTGGTGCGTTCAATATGAGCCACCCGGGAACAAGGCAGGACTTCCATGCTCCCGCCACACTGCCAGACCTGTGGGAAAAGTTAAGCCCGTTATATGAAGGTGGATAAAATCGGTCATTGAGAAGGACTGTAGCCAGTTGGAAATGCCACCAGTTACCAGGTACATATTATCATATGTGGTGGACACGCCCTGAATCAAAGAACTATTGGAATAAAATTAAATTACGGTTGGAGGAAATGATACAACAACATATAGATTTAAAACCAGAGCTGTTCCTATTGGGTATCTTACCAGAGAAAATTAGTAAAGACAATATATATTTGATTATACATGTAATAACAACTGCAAGAATTGTTTATGCACAAAATTGGAAAGCAGAGAATATACCATCGGAGCGAGAAGTAATTAAGAAAAATTTTAGATTGTGCAGATTAACTATGATGATAAAAGAAAGAGGAGACTCAGAATATTTTAAGATATGGAATCAATTTTACTATTGGTTAGAAAAAAGATACAAATAAGCTTTAATAGAGATAGATAAAAAATGTTACAACTAGAACATTAGATTAGTGGGAAATTTTTGTAATGGACTTGGCGAGAACGAAAATAGAAGAGATAAGAGAAAAGAAGAAGTTTTTGGAGATAACACCGAGATGGCACATGGAAGAAATGAATGATGTACTAAATGTTTGTCTTAAAAAAAAATTAAAAAACTTTTTTACACACACACACACACACACACACACACACACACACACACACACACAAAGAATGTAGCCAGAGCAAAGGGCCACTCCGGTTTTGAATATGAGAATGGGCTGTGTAATTATTAAATGTCCTAGAACACAGAATCACAGAGGTGGAAGGGGCCCCAGAGGTGTTTAATTTTGAATGCAGAAGAGCAGGTTGGAAGGGACCTTGGAGGTCTTCTAGTCCACCCCGCTGCCCAAGCAAGAGACTCTATGCCATTCAGGACTAATGCCCATCCAATCTCTTCTTGAAAACCTCCAGTTATTTCTTGCTTGCTGCCTACTAGGGTTTTCACCATACATCACCAGCCCCTGGTGATTTGCATATGAGTAATGGGAGATAATGTGGGAAAATAGAGTCCATTAATCCGCATGCAAAGGGATCAATTTTTAGAGGGAGGGAGGGACAGAGGGAGGGAGGGAGGAGGAAGGAAGAAAGGAAGGGGAAAGAGGAAGGAAGGAGGGAGTGGGAGGGATGGTGGGAAAAGGAAGAAAAAGAAAGGAAGAGAGCAAGGGAGGGAGGAGAAGGAGAAAGGAAGGAAGAGAGCAAGGGAGGGGGAAGAAGAGAAAGGAAGGAGGAAGAAGGAGGGAGGAAGCAGGGAAGGAAAAGGAAAATAGGGAGGGGAAGAAGAGGAAGGAGGGAGGGAGGAAGCAAGGAAGGAAAAGGAAAATAGGGAGCGGGAAGAAGAGAGGAAGGAGGAAGGGAGGGAGGAAGCAAGGAAGGAAAAGGAAAATAGGGAGGGGGAAGAGAAAAAGGGTGGGAGGGAGGGAGGGAGGAAGGAAAAGGAAAATAGGGAGGAGGAAGAAGGAGGAAGGAAGCAATGAAGGAAAGGAAAAGAAAGGAGGGAGGGAGGAGGAAGAGAAAGGGAGGGAGGGAGGAAGCAAGGAAGGAAAAAGAAAGGGAGGGAGGAGGAAGAGGAAAAAAGGGTGAGGAAGGAAGGAAAAGGAAAATGGGGAGGGAGGAGGAAGAGAAAGGAAGGTGGAAGAAAGAGAGGGAGGAGGAAGAGGAAAAAAGGGTGAGGAAGGAAGGAAAAGGAAAATGGGGAGGGAGGAGGAAGAGAAAGGAAGGTGGAAGAAAGAGAGGGAGGAAGCAAGGAAGGAAAAGGAAAGTAGGGAGGGAGGAGAAAGAGAAAAAGGAAGGAGGATGGGAGGGAAGGAGGGAGGAAGGAGCTACTTTTATTAGATGCAAAAACATCTGGACTTTTTCTAAATAGAAATCCTTCTCAAACCTCATAGGGCCTAATTCAGGTTTTGCAAGTGCAGCAATTTCCACCCTCGACCTTAGCCAGAGACACACAGCCTTCAAAAACTGGATTCGATCCATGAGTGTCCCATGATCCGTCTGCCTCCCTAGTGCCCTCAGCTCCCAAATCAAATCAAATCAAACACTCATGCCACGGGCACCGCCACCCTTCGCCCCCTCCTCCAAGATGAAGTGGACAAAAGGTGAGCCTTTCCCAAGAGCCACGTTCTCCAATTGCTAAGAACGCTGAAAATTATCGATGTTAGAGAGGCCTGATGAGGTTGTTCCTTCATTAAAAAGATAAACTTGTTTCCTTTTGTTTGCAAATTAAGGCTTCACATAAATATCCACAGGGTTTTTGTATTTTTTTTTTTTTTTAGTTCTGGTTCCTACAGTCCAGGGGCTTTCTACATTTTTTAAAAAAAAAGATTACATAAGACGTATTTATAACCCTCTCAAGATGGATGGTAATGCAATATGTTGAGCCTTAAAAAAGCATTAAACCACAGGCGTTAAGGGAAATGGTCCAACTCATCTATATATGCAAGACAAATATTTATTCAAGCTACATTTTCTCAATGCTAAAATCTCCCTTAAGTTTCTTAAGTTTTCTTCTCTTGCAAAGAAAGGGAAGGAGGGAGAGAGGGAGGGAGGAAGGGTAGAGAGAGAGAGAAAGGAAGGAAGGAAGGGAAAGAGAGGAAAGAAGGAAGGAAGGAAGAGAAAAAGAAAGGAAGGAAGAGAGAGAAAGAAAAAGGAAGGGAGAGAGAAAGAGAGAGGAAGGAAGGAAGAAAGAAAGAAAAAGAAAAAAAGATTTGGTTTGTCTACTTAATTCTCAGAATGCATGAAAAAATAGCCCCTGCGAGATTGGCGAGGATGTATGCAAATCTTAACCCAATGTGTTGGAAATGTAAGCAAGCACAGGGAACCTTCTTTCATGTCTGGTGGCTTTGCCCCAAAATTAAGAAATATTGGATAAAAATAAAAATTTGGATATCAGAAATAATTGAGGAAGATATTGAGCTAAAACCAGAAATCTTTTTGTTAGGAATGCTTAAACAAAACATTAGAAAAGAAAAAAAGTACCTAACATTACATATAATCACGGCGGCTAGGTTAGCCCTAGCACAAGTCTGGAAAACAGATCAATTGCCAACGGAGCAGCAAATAATTCAAAAAATTTATACGTGTGCAGAAATGGATAGACTAACGTTGAAATTGAAAGACAAGGAAGACTCACAGTATTTTAAGGTATAGGATAGTTGGTATGAGTGGATAAAGCAATTGGTATGAAAAGAAGGTAAAGTTAAAAACTAGTAAGAAATTAAAAGTAATAATTATACACCGTCATTAAGATAAAAAAGGAAATAAGTCACTGTGTATGTTTGTATTTATATATATTACATATATGTAGTTTGTTGTGATTAGTATTGTTGATTATATTTTAAAGTTGTGAATGTTTTATATAATTTTATCTTTTTAAATTTAATAAAGTTTGTTTTTTAAAACAAAAAAAGTTCTTTTAGATTTCTCTTTGCAGGTTTGCTTGTTTTTTAACTTCCCTCTAGTGTTGGTGGTGGAAAAAGTCATATTTGGGCATTATATCTCTCAGTGCTCAATTTTTCTCTATTTCTGATATTTTACAGAGCTTCTCGGGCTTTCTGACCTGAAAAAGCCTTGTGAGATGATTTCCTTCCTTCCTGACCTGTTTCTTTGAGAGTTAAATGGACTGTCAGAAAATTACGGAAGGAAGATCAATCTAGTATGAAAAAATAAGCCAGTTATGTACGGGTAGTCCTTGACGTATGACTTCCGTTGAGCTCAGAATTTCTGTTGTTAAGTGAGTTTTGCCCCATCTTATAGCAATAGCACTTAGATTTAGATATCGCTTCATAGTGCTTTTACAGCCTTCTCTAAGCAGTTTACAGAGTCAGCTTCTTGCCCGCAACAATCCTCATTTTACCCACTTGGGAAGGATAGGAGCCTGGTTTAGCTCAACAGACAGAAGCACTGTAATTTAACACCAGCTGTCTGCAATTAAAGTAAAATCGAATCTCGCCAAGGCCCAAGGTTGACTCAGCCTTCCATCCTTTCTAAGGTAGGTAAATTGAGGACCCAGTTTGTGGGAGCAATAAGCTGACTTTGTATAAATATACAAAAGTATGAAGGCTATTGCTTAATGCATTGTAAGCCGTCCTGAGTCTCCGGAGAAGGGCGGCATATAAATAATAAAAAAAAAAAATAGAAGGCTGAGTCAACCTGAAGGAAGGGAGGAAGGAAGGAAGGAAGGAAGGAAGGAAGGAAGGAAGGAAGGAAGGAAGGAAGGAAGGAAGGAAGGAAGGAAGGAAGGAAGGAAGGAAGGACAATAGCAATAATACTTATATATCGCTTCAAAGTGCTTTTACAGCCGTCTCTAAGTGGTTTACAGAGTCAGCCTCTTGTCCCCAACAATCTGGGTCCTCATTTTACCCACCTCGGAAGGGTGGAAGGCTGAGTCAACCTTGAGCCGGTCAGTGGCACAATTAGCCTGCAATAGTGGATTCTAACCACTGCGCGCTATGGAAGGAAGGAAGGGGGGGAGGAGGAGGAGGAGGAGAATTATGGAGTCTTTGGTGCTCTCTGAGCTTAGTTGTTTTCTTTCAGATGTTTTATTACCCAACTAGGCAACATCATCAATGCTAGAAGGGAGTGAAGTTTGCAAAGGGGAGGAGGAGGAGGTCTGTTGGGGTCCTTGGTGCTCTCTGACTTGGTTGTTTTCTTGCAGACATTTTATTACCCAACTAGGCAATGCTATCAGTGCTGCTGTGATCTAGTTTGTGTAACGAAACAGCTGCAAGAAAACCACCCAACTCAGAGAGCACCAAAGACCCCTCATTTTAACCCTGGAGCTACAAAGATTCTCCTTTATCAGAATTCAAACTTGGAGGTGGGTGGGGGGAGGCAAAAATATAAGAATTTAAAAGTTCTCCAGAAATGCCTCCACGTGTTTGTTTTCAAGTTCTGGTTAGTTTCTTGCTAACTAGAAAGAGGGGGGAAAAATCACTTTGCCATTTCTGTTTTTCAGATGAGCTTTTATATCCTTTAAAAGCATTCACTATTTGATCTGGCTATTAGCAGGAGTGATGGAGAAACTACGAAGATTTCAAAATAAGTACACTAAGACATTCATAAAAGTTCTGAAATGGGGAAAAAATTATGACTGGGATCCATCAAGAACACTCCATCTTGAAATGTTTCGTTGCTGATCCTATTTGTACCGGGATTCTGTCTTTTTTTCTAAAGATATATGATTCTAGAGCTGACACTAATGGATGCCGCATTTAGTGTTTCTGCTGAATCTTTGTAAACTTTCTGGCTTTTTCTGAAGGAAGTTTACAGAGAGAGAAAAGCTGCAGTTAAGGGGGGAAAGGAGGAGGAGGAGGCAAAAAAATCAAACTTCGGCAAGACTGTTTTCAGATAATCCTATATCCTTGTCTGACAGCTTTATTAAGAGGAGGAGGAGGAGGAGGAGAAGGAGAAGGGTAGCAGAATAGGAGGAGGAGGAGGAGGAGAGAAGAAGAAGAAACAGGAGGAGGAGGAGGAGGAGAGAAGAAGAAGAAACAGGAGGAGGAGGAGGAGAAGAGAAGAAGAAGAAACAGGAGGAGGAGGAGAAGGAGAAGAAGAAAAGAAGAAGAAGAAGAAGAAGAAGAAGAAGAAGAAGAAGAAGAAGAAGAAGAAGAAGAAGAAGAAGAAGAAGAAGAAGAAGAAGAAGAAGAAGAAGAAGAAAGGAGGAGGAGAGGGAGGAGGAGGAGAATGAGGAGAAGGAGAAGAAAAGAAGAGGAGGAAGAAGAAGAGGAGGAGGAGCAGAAGAGCAGAGAGGAGCAGTCATGACTTTGAGAGAAGACAGTCTCTGGTTAACCTTAAAAAAAAATCCCTTAATCATGGTCAACACTGAAATATTTCCTGAAGAATTTTTACACTCAGCGTTCTTTATCTCTTTGAGGGTTTTATGAGCAGAGAGATAAATCAGGCAAATTAATAGTCTGGCACAATGGGAGGGAGAAGAAGATAAGATTACAGGAAAAAATAAAATAGGATTTTAAAAATGACCCACATATTTTAAATGCTAATCCAACCCTAAAAAAAAACCAGTAAATCCATTTTGTGCTACTCTGACAAAGAACATCATTCCTGTGACCGGATGTGTTTAGACATTGACCTGAAAAAGATTTTTTTTAAAAAAAAAATGAGATAAGGTTCTTTTCTGTAAAGACAACTAAATCTCCTGTCTTTCTGAAACAATCAATTACATTTGAAGGAGGAAAGGAAGACAGGCGTGTTATTTAAAAGCGTCCCCAAAGTACAGAAAATAGCCAGGAACAAGCATCTTTCTCTTTATACCACTGAGCAATAGAATTGAGAACAGAATTGAGGTGGCTCCCTAGGTGGCTCAGTGGCTAAGACGCTGAGCTTGTCAATCAGAAAGATCAGCGGTTTGAATCCCTTGTATAGGTCTCCTGCGAGAGCAGGGGGGTTGGACTAGATGACCTCCAAGGCCCCTTCTAACTCTGTTACTGAGGAAGGAGCTCATAGAAGATGGCAGGCATATTAACAGGGAACTATAATTTTAAAAAACTCCCAATATTTAATATTACGTGTAATAACAGCGGCTAGAATTGTTTATGCGCAAAATTGGAAAAATGGAAATATGCCAGCTGAAGAAATGGTGATAAAGAAAATATTAGATTGCGCAGAGATGGATAGGCTGACAATGGAAATAAAAGAGAAAAGAGAAAAAACGGAATATTATTTGATTTGGAATGTATGGTACAACTGGTTAGAGAATAGATGCAAAGATTAGGAAATTAACAAGAAAAGACAATTAGCTAACTAGAAAATAGTAATAAGGATAAGGATAGATGAAGAATATATAGTATTATAGTATGATGTTATAAAACGTAAAATGTAAAAAAAATATTTAGAATAACAACTATATATTGTATACATAATAGCATAAATGGTGAATTTATACCCGTACAGGAGTGTAAAGATGGAAATTGTGAGGTAAAGTGAAGAAAATAAATGTTAAAAAAAAGATGGTAGGCAGAGCAATTGCTCGACTTTTTCTCCTTCAGCAAAACAATGTATTTAATATTGAAGCTAGAGGAGATAAGCTCGTTTATTTTAATTATCTTCTAATAAGCTACTTCTAATAGAGCGGTTTCTTATGTTCCTTTATACCTATCTAGGGAGCTTCCAAAGTGAAGCTAACTCGGCTTCCTACTTCTTGGATACTCATAATTCTCTTCCGTACTGATCGGCATCCATTCAATTCCTGGTGTTGATGAGGAGAAAGGGATTTTGTATAAAGTGGACATTTTCAGCGGCGATTTTACTCATCTCCACCTCCTACTCTAGCTGAGGTGGATTTTGGTGCCCCCAAAATCAACCATTCTGGGACTAAGGACTTATTTTGTTTTTTGTTGTTGTTGTTGTTGTTTTTACATGAAATGGCAAACATCATGGATTCCTGCTGCTTTAGTTTTATTTTACCTTCCTATTTCAGGAAAGGGGTGGGGGAAAGAGCTGGAGGAGGAGAAGGGGGAAGGAGGAGAAATAGGAGAAGGAGGAGAAAAATCAAACTTTGGCAGACTGCTTTTAGATAATCCAATATCCTTGTCTGGCAGCTTTATTAAGAACAGCAGGGGCAGGGGCAGAGGGAGGAGGAGGACAAAGAAGAAGGAGGAGGAGGAGGAAAGGGAGAAGGAGGAGAAGGAGAAGAAGAAGAAAGGAGGAGGAAGAAGAAGAAAAGAGGAGGAGGAAGAAGAAAAGAGGAGGAGGAGGAAGAAGAAAAGAGGAGGAGAAAGAAGGAGGAGGAGGAGAGGGAGAAGAAGGAGGAGAGGGAGAAGAAGGAGGAGGAGGAGGAGAAGGAGGACGAGGAGAAGGAGAAGAAGAAAAGAGGAGGAAGAGGAGAGGAAGAAGAAAGGAGGAGAAAGAAGGAGGAGAAGGAGGGAGGAGAAGGAGAAGAAGGAGAGGAGGAGGAGGAGAAGAAGAAAAGAGGAGGAGGAGAGGGAGAAGGAGGAGGAGGAGAAGAAAAGAGAGAAGAAGGAGGAAGAGAAGGAGAAGGAGAAGAAGAAAAGAGGAAGAAGAAAAGAGGATGAGGAGAGGGAGAAAAAGGAGGAGGAGGAAGGAGGAGGAGGAGAAGAAAAGAAGAGGAAGAAGAAGAAAAGAGGAGGAGGAAGAAGAAGAAAGGAGGAGGAGGAGAGGGAGAAGAAGGAGGAGAAGGAAGAGGAAGAGGAGAAGGAAGAGGAAAAAAATATTTTTCTCAAAGCCCATTTCTAACTCAAAACTAGAAAATCTACTTTCTTGACATTTCAATATTCAGCAAACATTCTTTTAACCTCACATTTCACCCCCTCCCACCCCAAAGTACAGTCCAGCAGAATCAGCAAATAAAAATCAACGGCCTTTTAGATAGAGACCACTTTCTGCTCTCAAAAGGAATGAATATCATGAAGCTTTTAAGAAAACTGTATTTCTCTGCGAAGACCATAATTTTCTCTCCCTGTTGCAAGTACGGTTTTGCTCATGCGAACTGCACAGACCAAATGAGAATATCTAGGACGGAGCCATTTAGAGAAAGCCAAGATAGAAGTCAGGTTCGCACCGTATCATCAGAAGAAAATTTTAAAGGTTCCAATTTCAGGCTCGACAGGATTACAGAAATTTTATGGAACACCAGACGAGGTTTCAATATTGATTTGCGATTACTTTATTTGTGCTTACAACGCTCCCGTCCTGCTGTTTTAATCAAAGTCCTCGAAATACCTAGACCATACGGTAAAACATATCAATAAATAAAGTCTGTGTGGATGCCAAGAACTTCAGGTAGTCCTTGACTTACAGCCTTTTTTCCCAGGGCCATCATAACTTCGAATGGTCACTAAATGAACTATTGTAAGTCGAGGACTGTCTGTAGAGAGGAGGGTTGGAGACCTAGTGTCAAGCATGGGAAAATCCAGAAATCCAGGCAGTTCAAATGAATATAAAGGTTTATTTCAAACTTAAGCTCTCTCTCTACAAGAATCTGATCAAGGCAAATTGGGTCAAGGACTACCTGTAATGGATAAATAAAGGTGTGAGGAATTTACACCAGAACGTATCAGACTTGGAAATGTTGTTTGGCTGGCTGGGGAATTCTGGGAGTTGAAGTCCAGAAGTCTTAAAGTTGCCACGTTTCTGATCTAATCCATTAAAATACATTTGCCTCGATTCAAAGGTTCTATTCAATTGGGAGATTTGACCGAATCATGTTTGATCTCTAGATTTAATCTTGATACAATGCTAGTCACGTTCTCCAGAATGGCTCATCGTGCTTCAGACCCTGAAGTGCCCCTAAATCTGGATTAAAATGATCATCCCCTAATTGCCAAGAATGTGCCTGCCGCAAGGATAAAGAAAGGGCAAAAAGAACCCGCATTAATTCAGGTTTGTATGTAAAGAGGGATGCGGTGGCTCAGTGGCTAAAGACGCCGAGCTTGTCAATCGAAAGGTCAGCAGTTCAGCAGTTCGAATCCCTAGCGCCATGTAACGGGGTGACTCCCGTGACTTGTCCCAGCTTCTGCCAACCTAGCAATTCAAAAGCACGTAAAAAAATGCAAGTAGAAAAATAGGGACCACCTTTGGTGGGAAGGGAACAGCGTTCCATGCACCTTTGACATTTAGTCATGCCAGTCACATAACCACGGAGACGTCTTCAGACAGCGCTGGCTCTTTGGCTTTGAAACAGAAATGAGCACTGCCCCCTAGAGTCGGGAACAACTAGCACATATGCGCAAGGGGAACCTTTACCTTTACCTATGTAAAGAAATCTGCATTCCATCCTTTATGAGGGATGAGGGAATAGAAGGGGAACTTATCAGATTTGCAGATGATACTAAGCTGGCAGAGATAGCCAACACCCAAGATGATAGGCTCATGATCCAGGTGGATCTTGACAGACTTGAACTCTGGGCCCTAAGTAACAAACTGAAATTCAATGTAGAGAAAAGTCTTACACTTAGGCAAGAAAAACCAAAAGTACACATATAGATTGGGTGAAACCACATTTAATAGCAGTAACTGTGAGAGGGATCTTGGAGTCTTAGCGGACAACCAATTAAATATGAGCCAATAGTGTGCGGCAGCAACCAGAGAAGCCAATGCAATCCTAAATTGCATTAACAGAGGGAAACAATCAAGATCAAGGGAGGTACTAATACGACTCTATAAAGCCTTAGTAAGACCGCACCTAGAATCCTGCATCCAGTTTTGGTCACCACACTATAAAAAAGACGTTGAGACTCTAAAAAGAGTGCAGAGAACAGCAACCAGGATGATGAGGGGACTGGAGACTAAAACATACGATGAACGGTTGCAGGAACTGTGCATGGCTAGTCTAGTGAAGAGAAGGATCAGGGGGAGACACGATAGCAGTCTTGCAATATTGGAGGGGCTGCCACAGAGAGGAGGGGTCAAGCTATTTTCCAAAGCACCCGAAGGCCAGACAAGGAATAACGGATGGAAACTGAACAAGGAGAGATTCAACCTGGAAATAAGGAGGAATTTTCTGACAGTGAGAACAATCAACCCATGGAACAGAAGTTGCCTTCAGAAGTTGTGGGAGCTTCATCACTGGAGACCTTCAGGAAGAGACTGGACTGCCATCTGTCAAAAATGGTGTAGGGTCTCCTGCTTGGGTGGAGGGTTGGTCTAGATGACCTACAACTCTGTACAGATTAACTCTGTTAATCTGTAACCAAGATGCTTAGGGGACTGGAGGCTAAAACATACGATGAACAGATGCAGGAACTGGGCCAGGCTAGTCTAGTGAAGAGAAGGACCAGGGGAGACATGATAGCATCTTCCAATATTTGAGTGGCTGACACAGACAGGAGGGGGTCAAGCTATTTTCCAAAGCACCTGAAGACCAGACAAAGAATAACGGATGGATGGAAACTTTAACGCAAGACAGATGTGCCGTCTTTAAAAAAAAAAAAAATGCAATGGCAACTTTGAAAGCACTCACAAACATCTTTGCTTAATAATCTTTCCACAGAGCTTCATTGCAGGTCCTTCGGGACTCGTGGAAGAAAGGCTACCATATGGATTAGCATCGAGCAAACGTCTGATATTTATGATGGAATAATGCAAAGTGTTTTCTTTTTCTTTAAAAAAAAACCCTGCTTAGCGAGCTAACTTGAAAAAGTTATATCAGGGGTGAAATCCAAAACTTTTCCCTACCGGTTCTGTGGGTGTGGCTTGGTGGGCGTGGCAGGGGAAGGATATTGCAAAATCTGCATTCCCACCTCACTCTAGGGGACGAATACTGAAAAATCTCCATTCCCTCCCTTCCTGGGGGAAGGAGGATATTGCAAAATCCCCATTCCCTCCCCACTCTGGGGCCAGCCAGAGGTGGTATTTGCCGGTTCTCCGAACTGCTCAAAATTTCCGCTACCGGTTCTCCAGAACCTGTTAGAACCTGCTGGATTTCACCCCTGATATATATATATATATCTAAAGTTTTTCTGTCGAAACACCTGGTCTACCCCAATATGGGAGGGAGCATCCTGCTTCCCTTTCGCCTTTAAGCTCCAATCCAGGAGCCCTCAAGCAGTCGCATTGACGACAAACCATTTTATACCAAATTTATATTTCGTTGATAAAGAAATAAAGGGAGACTAGTATAGATCTATTTCAAGCTATTTAGCTCTCATCAGCTAGCCATACCCTTACTTGGATTCGAACTTGGGCTGCCTGCATGTTAGGCAGTTGTATTAACCTCTGAGCCACAAGTTCTCCTCCCTTCATCAGCTTGAACCAGGGGAGAGATTAAATGTTTTTCTATCGAGGCATCTGGTCTACCCCATCATGTGGGGCAGTTCGCCTGAACCTGTAGCGGAAATTGCGACTCTATGCCATCCTATTTAGGCACATTTTTGAGGCCAGGTGCATGCGCGGAAGGCAAGCTCACGCATGAATCGAGCATGCGTGCACATGAAGTGTGCATGCCAGGGTGCGGCAAAACGGTAGTAACATAATGTGAAACCCACCACTGAAGACATCCCTTGTTGAGAGGTTATTTCTAAAAAAAAATTAGTTTTTGCAGAGCCAATGCCTTCGAAGAACGTTTCTGTTTAAGATTATTTGACCTTTTAGCATATCCAGTTCATTAGCACCGCATCCACCAAGTTCTATTTCCTAAGGTCTGAAGTGCAGAAGGGCAGATTTTTTTTTTTTTTTTACTCCTGAAATATGTTTGCCGAAGCAAAATGCCATAGAATTGTTAAGACCCTCAGGAGAAACTCCAGGAGTTTTATTTCAGTCCAGCGATGTCAGCGTATATCCATAATTGCATCTATCTTCTGGGTCTTGTAAAGTCTCGCAAACTTGCAAAGGTACACCATTTCCCTGCAAGGGGTCGGGTTTTTCCAGTTACACCCAAGCACACACCCTCATGGGATGAGTCTGGAGTATCTTCACATTCATGAATCTTCACCTGGAGTCTTCTAACACCATGAGGATGAAATGGGGGGGGGGTATTTACATTTGGGCTCTCCTGCATTTCTGTTGGGGTCCCCCAAAGATGCTAGAGTAGGGAGGGTCTTCAAAATGAGTTGAAGGTGGGTATTAACAAATTAACAGTTGAAAGAAACCTTGTAGGTCATCTAGTCCAACCCCCCACTCAAGCAGGAGACCCTATACCATTTCTGACAAATGGCCGTCCAATTTTTTCTTGAAAGTCTCAAGTGATGAAGCTCCCACAACTTCTGAAGGCAACTTCTGTTCCATCGGTTGATTGTTCTCAGTGTCAGAAAGTTCCTCCTTATTTCCAGGTTGAATCTCTCCTTGGTCTGTTTCCATCCATTATTCCTTGTCTGGCCTTCAGATGCTTTGGAGAATAGCTTGACCCCCTTCCTCCTCTCTGTGGCAGCCCCTCAAATATTGGAAGACTCCTCTCCTGTCTCCCCTGGTCCTTCTCTTCACTAAACTAGGCATGTCCAGTTCCTGCAACCGTTCATGTATGTTTTAGTCTCCAGTACCCTAAGCATCTTGGTTACAGATTAACAGAATTGTAGGTCATCTAGTCCAACCCCCCACGCAAGGAGAAAATCTACACTAGACTAGCCAGGCCCAGTTCCTGTAACTATTCTTCATACGTTTTAGCCTCCAGTCCCCTAATCATCCTGGTTGCTCTTCTCTGCACTCTTTCCAGAGTCTCAACATCTTTTTTATAGTGTAGTGACCAAAACTGGATGCAGTACTCTAGGTGTGGACTTACTAAGGCTTTATAGAGTGGTATTAGGGGAGGAGAGTCCAAGACTCAAGAAACAAAATGGGGTGTTTGAAAATCTAAAGATGGTTGTGGAATCCTTCAGTCAGCCTCTTAAAATTGAACCCCTCTCTCAAAATATCTGGAATGTCACTCTTCAGCCAAAATAAGCCACGTGATGCAAAGACCCATATATATATATGACCAGTTCTGGAGAACCTGTAGCGGAAATTTTGAGTAGTTCAGAGAACCGGTAAATACCATCTCTGACTGGCCCCGCCCGCATCTATTTTCTGCCTCCTGAGTCCCAGCTGATCGGGAGGAAATGGGGATTTTGCAGTAACCTTCCCCTGGATTGGGGACGGGAAGGGAGATTTTACAGTATCTTTCCCCTGGAGTGGGGAGGGAATGGAGATTTTGCAGTATATTTCCCCTAGAGTGAAGTGGGAATGGGGATTTTGCAATATCCTTCCCCTGGAGTGAGGTGGGAATGGAGATTTTGCAGTATCCTTCCCCTGGAGTGGGGAGGGAATGGAGATTTTGCAGCATCCTTCCCCTGCCACGCCCACCAAGCCAGAACTACAGAACCGGTAGTAAAAATTTTTGAAACCCACCACTGCCCCAAGCTTGAGTTTGACACCTCTGCTATAAAGGCACGTGGGTTTTCCTCCACCTAGTACATTCTGAGAGTTGAATCTTAGAGCTTCTACTCAACCACGGAATCATTGCCAGCTTTTCCACAAATGTATATGAGGGCTATGTCCCAGCTTCCTTCAAAAGCAAGGCCATTTTAATGCTTACAAACCATGCACGCACGCACATACAACCTCAAAAAAAAAATAAATCACTCTGCCAACAATGCAAAATCTAAAATTACATTTTAATGGTAATGTGAGCAAATCATCCTTTCTGGGTATTCTAGCAACTTCCATTCATTTTTTCCTCCCCTCCTACCTACCTTATTCAAAGCAGCAGGGTGATATTCTAAAGACTAACGTATAATTTACATCGGAGGTAGGGGGAACAAAATCCGGGCTAGAATTGTACAATAATAACACAGGAGAAGGTGTGTGCATGTAGGAGGCAGAATAAAGGGGAACCTGAAATCTTTGTATAGAATTTGTATAGAATTGCACAACTTGATGCCAACACTAATCTCGTGGGAAGGATATTTAGCTAGAATTCAAAAGATTCAAAAGCAGTCCAGAAAATCAAAAGGGAACTCATAAAACCCGGTTGCAATCTATTCTGGAGCATCAACTCAACTCAAGACTGGGTTATATTGAGTTATATAGTCACGTGAAGTGTTAATACCACTTTATAATGCCTTGGTAAGGCTGCACTTGGAATCCTGCATCCAGTTTTGGTCGCCATGATGTCAAAAAGATGTGGAGACTCTAGAAAGAGTGCAGAGAAGAGCAACAAAGATGATGAGGGGACTGGAGGCTTCCATCCTTCCGAGGTGGATAAAATGAGGACCCAGATTGTTGGGGGCAATATGCTATTTAGTATACTCTCGATTGTTGTAAGCTGCCCAAGTCCTCGGAGAGTGGGCAGCATAGAAATATGATTAATTAAAAAAATAAAAAATAAAACATACAATGAACGGTTGCAGGAACTGGGTATGTCTAATTTAATGAAAAGAAGGACTAGGGGAGAGATGATAGCAGTCTTCCAATATCTCAGGGGCTGCCCCAAAGAAGAGGGAGTCATGCTATTCTCCAAAGCAGGAGGGCAGGACAAGAAGCAATGAGTGGAAACTAATCAAGGAGAAAAGCAACTTAGAACTAAGGAGAAATTTCTTGGCAGTTTAGAACAATTAACCAGTGGAACAACTTGCCTCCAGAAGTTGTGAATGCTCCAACACTGGAAGTTTTGAAGAAGATATTGGATAACTATTTGTCTGAAGTGGTGTAGGATTTCCTGCCTAAGCAGGGGGTTGGACTAGAAGACCTCCAAGGTCCCTTCCAACTCTGTTCTATTCTATTCAACCGTCTTCTTTGTAGCCTGAGAAACTAGGGACGGTCTCTTCTGAGCCTCTTTCTCCATCCGTTATACAGCGGTGGGCTATGCCCTCTCTTATCTGACCATTCCCTAGGCAGCCTCTCTTCCCTCCCCTCTCCCAAGGTTTTTCCCACTCACCATTACAGCCATCTCTTTGACAACCCAAGAAACTAGGGAGGGTCCCTATCAGTTTTGGAAGACAATATTCTTTTTTGCTTCTTAACTGCCACATATTTTAGCTGGGGAAGTTGGGAGGAGGCTGTTGTTGGAGCAGTAGAAAGTTAGTCATAACAACATTCCATATTCAAGGACTTTTGCCTGGGTCTGATGGAGACTGCCGGAAGATTGTATCCAGTTGTGTCTGAAGAGTTGATTGGACAATGTGATGAACTTGTGAGTGTGGGGCAGGGCTGTGAACTGTTAGCTGGGTGGAGAAAACCTGGAAGCTTTCACATCAGGTTTTCCCAGATGTGCCAATATGACATCTCTAATAAATTGGAACTTTGAAGAACCTCAGGTCTCAGAGCTTTATTTTGTTGGGGGTGTTACTTGGAACCCTTCTGAATCTCTTTCTCCACCCATTATGCAGCTGTGGGCTATGCTTTCTCTTATCTTTGCCCTTTGTTCCATTGTTTCGGGACAAGATTGTCCTTGATGCTGTTCTTTACAGCTTGATTTTAGGTAAATACAAGACAGGGAAAATGGCACTTGCTTTAATCTGCCCCTTTTTTGAGTTTGTATGGATAATATCACTGCCAATTTGCATAGCTGTATTTATTGGACAATCCTTAAGCACGATGTAAAACCTCTTTCCTGAATGCTCAGATCATATTAGCAGCAGGAGAACAAACAGAATCAGTGACTGAAAGCTGTAAAAAATAAAAAATGTAGGAACAGTCCTCCTGGGGTTGCCGTCAGACATTTGTTATAAACAGAGTTTGCATTGATGGATAAACACAGCAGGAAAATGACAATTGTATGATCAAAGGGTAACGACAAGGGAAAACCACAGAGTTGGTTAACCGGTTTGGACTAGATAAAAACATGGACCAGAAACTGTTTAGAAACAATTTTCTAAATCCTGAATGCTGATTTTTTTCCCCCCAAATTGTTTTTTCAAATCAATATTTTAATAGCCAGAAAACACAGAAGTGGGCATCTTATTATAACCCCTTTTAATCAAATGAATTTTGATTCAAGTTTAATTAAAGCACATAAATAGTAGCCTTTTGTAGAAGACCAGGCAAAGCTGGAGATGAAATTAAACATGTCATCAGCTTAGAGTCCTTAAAGGTAAAGGTAAAGGTTCCCCTCGCACATATGTGCTAGTTGTTCCCAACTTTAGGGGGCAGTGCTCAACTCCGTTTCAAAGCCAAAGAGCCAACACTGTTTGAAGACGTCTCCGTGGTCATGTGGCTGGCATGACTCAACGCCAAAGGCGCACGGAACGTTGTTCCCTTCCCACCAAAGGTGGTCCCTATTTTTCTACTTGCATTTTTTACGTACTTTCAAACTGCTAGGTTGGCAGAAGTAACAGGAGCTCACTCCGTTACGTGGCACTAGGGATTCGAACCGCTGAACTGCCGACCTTTCAATCGACAAGCTCAGCGTCTTAGCTGCTGAGCCACCACATCCCTTTTAATAATCGAGTCCCATGAAATGGGCATAGAGTGATCCTATCTGCGTTCAGCTCTCTGGGGAAAGGCAGACAGTGCCTCTATGAAAATGGTAGCAATTATTTTAAAACCTGTAGCCGATTATACACATTTGCATCAATACATTTGATGCAAATTGCCATCTTTTCTTATTCTTGTTTTTGCTGTAGACAAATTTTGCCTTTTGGGAAGAAAGGGAGTGACATATAATGACACACCTACCCTCCAATGAGGTATATTCAACTTTTAAAAAAAAAAGAAAAGAAGAAAGAATAAGTAGCTGTCTGGAGTTTTAGTGTGAGCTATATTCCAAATTCATGCCCTTCCTAAAAACATATTAAATTAGCATGTAAATAAATATACTTCCGCCTTCAATTAAAGCCTGCCAAACCCCAAAGCCTAATTAAAATATGCTAATCTAATCATTTCTGGCTGGAAACCAGCTTCTTCTTTTAAGTGACTATTTCTCAGCGCTCGGAAGATCTTGTTGCTTAACAGCGTAATAAACAGAATCGCAGTTGTGCTGAAATCAACAACTAGCACAAGATTGCAAGCCCACAAAGAATGCTCATCACATTCTTGCCCGTAATTTAATTGCAAAATGAGACATATTTGGGTTGAATGTAAGTAAGAATCTCAGAAAAAAGGAGGGGAGAGAAGCCCAAAGAAATCACCGCCAACTCCATCGACACTTGAAGTCTCCATCTTTGCAGTACAGGTAAGTTACTTATGACTATGAGCCAGCTGTGTGCTGCAGCCGCCAAAAAAGCCAACACAGTCGTAGGCTGCATTAACAGAGGAATAGAATCAAGATCACGTGAAGTGTTAGTACCGCTTTATAAAGAGCCGTGGTGGTGCAGTGGTTAGAGGCAGTACTGCAGGCTATTTCTGCTCACTGCCGGCTGCCTGCAGTTTGGCAGTTTGAATCTCACCAGGCACAAGGTTGACTCAGCCTTCCATCCTTCCGTGGTTGATAAAATGAGGACCCAGCTTGTTGGGGGCAATATTCTGATTCTGTAAACTGCTTATAGAGGGCTATAAAAGCACAGTTAAGCAGTATATAAGTCTAAGTGCTATTCCTATTGCTTTATAGTGCCTTGGTAAGACCACACTTGGAATATGACATCCAGTTTTGGTCACCATGATATAGAAAAGATGTTGAGATCCTGAGCTAAGAGATCCTTAGCTGGAGGCTAAGACATATGAAGAACAGTTGCATGTATGTCTAATCTAATGAATAGAAGGACTGGGGGTGACAGGATAGCAGTGCTCCAATGGTTTAGGGAGGACTTGAACTCACAGTCTCTCGCTTTCTAGCCTGGTGCTTTAACCACTAGACCAAAATACCTAGTTTGCCTTGGTGTTGAATGTTGGCTATTGCAAGTTAAAGGTAAAGGTTCCCCTTGCACATATGTGCTAGTCGTTCCCGACTCTAGGGGGCGCTGCTCATCTCCGTTTCAAAACCGAAGAGCCAGCGCTGTCCGAAGACGTCTCTGTGGTCATGTGGCCGGCATGACTCAACGCCAAAGGCGCACAGAACGCTGTTCCCTTCCCACCAAAGGTGGTCCCTATTTTTCTACTTGCATTAAGAGCCTGAGTGGCGCAGCAGACTAATGCTACTGTTAAAGGTAGTATTTATCTTCCAGCTGCCTGCAATTACTGCGAGTTCAATTCTCACCAGGCTCAAGGTTGACTCAGCCTTCCATCCTTTCTAAGGTAGGTAAAATGAGGTCCTGGTTTGTGGGGGCAATAAGCTGACTTTGTCTAAAATATACAAAAGTATGAAGGCTATTGCTTAACGCCTTATAAGACGCCCTGAGTCTCCGGAGAAGGGCGGCATATATATCAAAATAATTTTTTTTTTTTAATTTTACCTGCTTTCGAACTGCTAGGTTGGCAGAAGCTGGGACAAGTCACGGGAGCTCACCCAGTTACGCGGCACTAGGGATTCGAACCACTGAACTGCCGGCCTTTCGATCGACAAGCTCGGCATCTTAGCCACTGAGCCACCGCGTCCCATTAACAACATTAAGTCCACTTTTTCTTTTATCTGCACGTCATTTCTGCAGCTTTGATTATACATGGTGTTAACCCTGGGCCCTCACAATTCACACACACACACACACACACACACACACACACACACACACACACATGCTCCTCTATTTTATTTTCTTTCTTTCAACTCCTTACAGCCTTTTCCTCTCTGGTTTTGCTCCCGGGCGAAGCAAAGGAACACAGCACTAAAAAGAGGGGGGGAGGAATCACCAATAACGTTTGCTCCAGTTAATTAACCGTTTCAATCACAGGCCATTTAGTAAATTATTTCGGATGATGAATGGAGCTTTTGAAAAGGTTTCCCAGTCACTAATAACAGGGGTCTGTTTTCCTCCGATAGCTCCAACGTTATTAATAGACATGTCACCTTAAAGGAAAATCTGGCTTTTGAAAAGCTTTGGTGTTCGGGTTTTCAGGATTCACACAGACAAGACGCCTTCTTCCTTCCCTTTTGGGCTCCGATCTTTACCTTGAGGAAAAAGTTTTGGGAGTTGCGACTTACGTTTCCAAAGTGCCCTGGAGCACTGTTAGATGAAGGTAATAATGAGTAATTAAAATGGAAGCTCCCAGACACAATGAGATATAAGAAAGATGTGTCTGGAGGGATCTTGTTTGGTAAATACTTTTTATGAATCAAATAAAGGTAAAGGCAAAGGTTCCCCTTGCACATATGTGCTAGTCGTTTCCAATTCTAGGGGGCGGTGCTCATCTCCGTTTCAAAGCCGAAGAGCCAGCGCTGTCCGAAGATGTCTCTGTGGTCATGTGGCTGGCATGACCCAACGCCAAAGGCGCATGGAACACTGTTCCCTTCCCACCAAAGATGGTCCCTATTTTTCCACTTGCATTTTTTACCTGCTTTCTAACTGCTCAGTTGGCAGAAGCTGGGACAAGGAACGGGAGCTCACCCTGTTACGCAGCACCAGGGATTTGAACCGCTGAACTGCCGACCTTTCGATCGACAAGCTATTGTGCAATGCAAGAATGCTACTGTGCAATACAAGAAAATGTAATGGAAATGCCTTTTGCTAGTTAACTTTGACCAGGTGGGTGGGTGGCATGTTAAATCCATCATCTCAGCCTTCGCTGTCATGACTCCAACTATCTATCTGTCTCTCTGCCTCCTTGAGGCAGTCTAGCCACTGAGCCACCGCGTCCCTTGTATGAATCAAATACAGAGGAGAAAAAAAAATCTAGAAAGAAATGTTATTCTTATTATTTTTCTTTGCATGCCTCTGTTTTTCAATTTTGACACATCCAGTCAATCGTGCAGTCCTGAAGGGGTAGGGTAGGGTTCAGGTACTTGTGAAAAGGGGCACATGATTGCAAATTCTAAGATCCAAATGAGTTGTCTCAAAGGTGCTTCCCGCCCCTCCCCTCCCTTCAGAAGGTAACTGGGCTGTTTTTCCTTGAGGAAGAAGAAAACATTTTGCTTCTCATCCAAGAAGCTTCATCAGTTCATCAGGTCGGGTGGGGGGGGGAATGGAAGCTCATCCAAATGAGTTAAAACCTTCTAGAGAAGGTTTAGAAAAGAAGGTTCTAAAAAAGACAGCAATCCATTGGACCTGGCTTCAATCAGAATAGAGCCGGAAGGGACCTTGGAGGTCTTCTAGTCCAACCCCGTAGTCAAACAGGAGACCCCATTCCATTTCAGATAGGTGACTGTCCAGTTTTTTCTTAAAAACCTCCAGTAAGTAGTCTGGGTACTAGTCATCCTTTTCTTCTCTTTCCATTATAGACTACTACTTCTTCTTCTTCTTCTTCTTCTTCTTCTTCTTCTTCTTCTTCTTCTTCTTCTTCTTCTTCTTCTTCTTCTTCTTCTTCTTCTTCTTCTTTCTTCTTTCTTCTTTGTCTTCTTCTTCTTCGTCTTCTTCTTCTCCTCCTCCTCCTCCTCTTCCTCCTCCTCCTCCTCCTCCTCCTCCTCCTCCTTCCTTCCTTCCTTCTCCCCCTCCCTCCTTCCCAGGATATCCTACCATTGTTGGATTCACCACTCACTTCCCACCCAAGTTCTCAATGTGCTGGTCTTATGTTTATCACCCAACATCAACTAGGAATTGCCAAGTTGGCCGTATTCAAATCTTGGGCTTACCAGGGCCCGGATACTGCAGCCAAAATATCCTTGCCCGAGGAAAAGCAGAAGACCATCAAAGGAAGAGGGAAAAAGGAACAGCAAAGAACTTCTCGTTATAGAGTAACTGCACACGCTTGAAGGACTCTTCAACTGGGTGATTTCCCCCCCCCCCACCATATAATTTTCTCTTTTGGCAAATCAAGCTTTAATTGGCCAAAGGACAGGTGAACAGAAGGACAAGAAAAATGGAGAACATGATGGTTCTGAATGGAGTGGGACACTGCTCATTTCTCGTGCAAGCTTTATCCTGCTCTGCCCAGCTTTGAAGTTTTAATAAGGGGGAAAGTCAACTCTTTTATTTCATATTGGCCTTTATCAAGCTTAATGGGTTCTCCTGATTCATTTTCTCTTAATTGGCTCTATGAAAGTTGGCTGATTATTAGTCATACAGCTGGCATTCACGCAGTCCTGGAAAGGTAAATTGGCTTAAAAAGAGAGAGAGAGAGAGCAAGGGAGGCAAATTACTCTTTTAATTAGCCTGAATTGATCAAAAAGGTTACCAAAGTAGCTTGCACTTAAGCAGAAATAAGAGATACAATTGAATTCTTGGGAATTTGCTGGAGACGAAAGACGGGGGTGGGGGTGGGGGAAAAAGGAGAAGTACCAGACTGTGGGAAATCTAAAGGAGCGTTGAATTTCACCGCTCACAAAACTGCCAGGTATAATTTTGGGTACCTCTCATTTTAGTTCTTTTTTACCCAGATTTTCCGTAAACAGACGGGCAATGTGAAAATGGGTTTTCATCATCGATGCTTGAGGCTCAAGATGGCTCTCGATTCGTTTGACTGAACCGCTTGATCGACTAAATCCAACCCAAGGGCAAATGTTTGCAAGAGCTGAGTAAAACCTATCCATTGATGGGAAATGAAGAGTAGATGCTCCAGCACCATTTTCGTTTCTTTTTCCAAAAGACTGCCCTGCCGAGATTTGGGGGAAGGGCGGGGGGAGGGTGCCTTTAAGTCAGATTTGATTCTTGGGTCTTGCCAGGATTAGTCCCTGCAGTTTTCTTGACAAGATTTTGAAAGTGGTTTGCCATTGGGGGTAGTGGTGTTCCAGAAGAATAAGTGGCAACTCAGCCTGGATATGTGTGAGAGAAAGCAGTGAAGACAGCCTCTCCTTAACAGTTCCCAGATTATATTATGGATGTAATATATGTGTTTATCCTGGCAAGATTCTGTCTGTAGGTTTGAAACAATAAATAACTGAGCTTGGAAGAATCACCACGTGTCTGGGTTTGGGTCCTGACACATAGTGACTGATGAATTCTGGGAACTGAAGTCCATGCATAATGTGATGGAATGTAGTAAGGAGGTGAATGTAGTAAGGAGGGAGGGGGGGTGCATTTCAGAAAAGTAAGATGCAACTCAGCCCAGATATTACGTGTGAGAGAAAGAAGGTGAGAACAGCCTCTTCCTAATAGTATATTATACAGAGTATATTGTAGAAGCAGACAGTTGAGTGTTTAGCCTGTCAAGATTCTGTCTATAGGTGGGAAACAATAAGGAACTCAGCTTGAAAGAATTGTCACATGCCAACCTTTGTTTTGGGCCTGACAGATTCACTCAACTACTGGATTGTCAGAATAGGCTTAAGAAATTATGAGACACGGTGGTTAGCGTGCAGTACTGAAGGCTACTTCTGCTGACTGCCAGCTTCCTGCAATTTGGCAGTTTGAATCTCCCCAGGCTCAAGGTTGGCTCAGCCTTCCATCCTTCTGAGGTGAGTAAAATAAGGACCCAGATTGTTGAGGGCAAGAGGCTGACTCTTAGAGAGGGCTGTATAGCACTGTGAAGCGGTATATAAGTCTAAGTACTATTTCTATTGCCCTTCCTTCCTTCCTTCCATCCATCCATCCATCCATCCATCCATCCATCCATCCATCCATCCATTGTTGTGCAGGGTTACAATGCAGTATTGCTGGATGACTGCTCACTGCCATGAGTTTGATCTTCACGGGACTCAAGGTTGACTCAGCCGTCCATCCTTCTGAGGTGGGTAAAATGAGGACCCAAATTGTTGGGGGCAAGAGGCTGACTCTGTAAACCTGCATAGTGAGGGCTGTAAAGCACTGTAAAGTGGTATATAAGTCTAAGTGCTATTGCTATAGGGTTAAGAAGTTAACTTAGGCACATTGTTTCGCAAGCCCAAAACTCAAACTCTTTGAGGTTCAATTTGAATGTCAAACTTTTGGTGAGATGTCCTTCTTGGTTTGGAGCCTGACATTCAGAGCCTTGAAAAATAAACACGTTAATGTAGCTATATCATGTATTAAAGGACTGTAACTTAAAATATAACTCATCAATTACCACAATCAAAAGCCAGGCTAATAATTCAGCCAAAGATGAGTTCAAGAAAAAGATCCATGACCTTTTCTTATACCTTCTGATCAGTGGTGAAATCCATTTTTTCTTTATTACAGGTTCTGTGGGCGTGGCTTAGTGGGTGTGGTGCGGCTTGGTGGGCGTGGCAGGGGAAGGATGCTGCAAAATCTCTATTCCCTTCCCACTCCTGGGGGAAGGATATTGCAAAACCCCATTCCCACCCTACTCCTGGGGGAAGGATACTGCAAAATCCCCATTCCCTCCCCACTCCTGGGGGAAGGATATTGCAAAATCTCCATTCTCTCCCCACTCCTGGGGGGAAGGATACTGCAAAATCCCCATTCCCTTCCCACTCCTGGGGGAAGGATATTGCAAAATCTTCATTCTCTCCCCACTCCTGGGGGAAGGATATTGCAAAACCCCATTCCCACCCTACTCCTGGGGGAAGGATACTGCAAAATCCCTATTCCCTCCCCACTCCTGGGGGAAGGATACTGCAAAATCCCCATTCCCTCCCCACTCCTGGGGGAAGGATATTGCAAAATCTCCATTCTCTCCCCACTCCTGGGGGAAGGATATTGCAAAACCCCATTCCCACCCTACTCCTGGGGGAAGGATACTGCAAAATCCCCATTCCCTCCCCACTCCTGGGGGAAGGATACTGCAAAATCCCCATTCCCTCCCCACTCCTGGGGGAAGGATATTGCAAAATCTCCATTCTCTCCCCACTCCTGGGGGGAAGGATACTGCAAAATCCCCATTCCCTCCCCACTCCTGGGGGAAGGATATTGCAAAATCTCCATTCTCTCCCCACTCCTAGGGGGAAGGATATTGCAAAATCTCCATTCTCTCCCCACTCCTGGGGGAAGGATACTGCAAAATCTCCATTCTCTCCCCACTCCTAGGGGGAAGGATACTGCAAAATCTCCATTCTCTCCCCACTCCTGGGGGAAGGATACTGCAAAATCTCCATTCTCTCCCCACTCCTGGGGGAAGGATACTGCAAAATCTCCATTCTCTCCCCACTCCTGGGGGAAGGATATTGCAAAATCCCCATTCTCTCCCCACTCTGGGGCCAGCCAGAGGTGGTATTTGCCGGTTCTCCGAACTGCTCAAAATTTCCGCTACCGGTTCTCCAGAACCTGTCAGAACCTGCTGGATTTCACCCCTGCTTCTGATCCACTGCCCACCGAGCTGAAAAGCAGGCGTCCATCAGAACACAAACAGCTTACCTGCAAAATTGCATCAAAATGCCTGGCCTACGAGCTTAAACCGCAGGAGCTACTGAGGCCATAAATCTATATTATGCCTGCCCACACCTGGGTATTTGTCTTTGTTGTTCAGCACACCTACACTCACTGGAGAATTCATTAGCGGAATGACACACTCAGGCGGTGGCACTATAAATTAATGTTTGGGCCTGGAGGAATGTCATTGATTTTTGGCTGCGGCGATGGGATGTGCCGGTTTGCCCGTCATTTCGATCATAATAGCGCTGCCAGCTTCAAAGAAGGATTTAAAGCTGACTCCCATGCCGGCAAGGAGAAAGTGGGATACTCCGAGGGTGGCACATTCCACATTCTCATTTTTAAAGAGCTAATTAGGGCCACAACCTAGCTTAGACGTTCTTCCAGCGCATAAAAATATATCTGGATTGATGTGGCTTGCATAATGCCTTCATCAACCATAGCTTTCTCCATCTACCTTCATCAACTTGTGATCAAAGTTGGGTGATCACATCATCAAAGAAGGGTGTGACCTGACTCATCCAGCAGGGCCAAAAACACATCACTCATTGTGGTGTGGTGTGGGTGTGTCCCCACAGATTTCTCGGAGAGGGGAAATATTGAAAGGTGTGTGTTCAACAGGAACGGGTATGTTTTCCGCTGACACCACGGATCACCCATATGCAGGTAGTCCTTGACTTATAGCCATTCATTTAGTGACCGTTCAAAGAGTGGTGCGGTGGCCTAGAGATGGAGCTCTCGCCTCACGATCAGGAGGCTGTGAGTTCGATCCTAGGTAGAGGCCGATATTTCTCTCTCTGGGCACTATGAGATTATATTTGCTGATCAAAAAACTCCTCACTGGTGACAGGAAGGGCATCTGGCCAGTAAACAGCTCCATTCAGTTGCCCAGACTCTACCCCAAAGGGGATTACGGGGTTCTTAAAAGAAGATGATTTAGTGACGGTTCAAAGTTACAACGGCACTGAAAAAAGTGACTTATGACCGTGTTTCACCTTTACGACCGTTGAAGCATCCCCACAGTCATGCAATCATCATTTGGATGCTTGGCAATTTGCGATGGTTGTAATGTCCCGCGGGGGTCATGCGATCCCCTTTACGACCTTCTGACAAGCAAAGTCAAGGGGGAAATCAGATTCACTTAACAACCGTGTGACTGACTTAACAGCTACAGTGATTCGCTTAAGAATGGTGGAAAGAAAGGTGGTAAGATGGGGCAAAAACTCACTTGACAACTAGCTTGCTTAGCAACAGAAATTTTGAGGGTCTGTTGTGGACATACGTTGAGGACTGCCTGTACTGTGAGGTCTTGAGTATTCCTTTGTGGCAATAGTATGACATTGCAGAATCAAGGAGAAAGGGCTGTAGGTTTTTGGTGGGGTCACCAAGAGTTGCTTTCTGAGATGTTAAAATTGCTTTACTATCCACTTCTTCTGAGAACACATGTAGCAATAGCAATAGCACTTAGACTTATATACTGGGCTGGCTTGAGCTAAATTTTAAATTGATTTTAAATTGGGTTGTTTTAATTTACGGCCAGAATATTTAATTATTTTAATACTGTTTTTTAAATTTTGTATGCTTTGTTTTTACTTAGGCTGTGCACCGCCCTGAGTCCTATTTGGAGAAGGGCGGTATAGAAATTTAAACAAATAAATAAATAAATAAATAAAATACCACTTCACAGTATGTATTCTAAGCAGTTTATAGAGTCAGCCTATTGTCCCCAACAATTTGATCCTCATTTTACCGACCTCGGAAGGCTGAGTCAACCTTGAGCTTGGTGAGATTCGAATTGCCAAATTGCAGGCAGCCGGCAGTTAGCAGCAGGAGCCTGCAGTACTGCATTCCAACCATTGAGAGGGAGGGAGGGAGGAAGGGAGGAAGGAAAATAGCAATAGCACTTAGATTTATATACCGCTTCACAGTGCTTTACAGCCTTTTCTAAGTGGTTTTACAGAGTCAGCCTCTTGCCCCCAACAATCTGGGTCCTCATTTTACCCACCTTGGAAGGATGGAAGAGTCAACCTTCAGCCTGATGAGATTCGAAGTGCCAAATTGCAGGCAGCCGGCAGCCAGCAGAAGGAGCCTGCTGTACTGCATTACAACCATTGGGAGGGAGAAGGAAGGAAGGAAGGAAGGAAGGAAGGAAGGAAGGAAGGAAGGAAGGAAGGAAGGAAGGAAGGAAGGAAGGAAGGAAAATAGCAATAGCAATTAGTTTTATATACTGCTTCACAATGCTTTGCAGCCCTCTCTAAGCAGTTTACAGAATCAGCCCATTGCCCCCAACAATCTGGGTCCTCATGTTACCAACCTCGGAAGGATGGAAGGCTGAGTCAGCCTTGAGCCTGGTGAGATTCGAACTGCCAAATTGCAGGCAGCCGGCAGCCAGCAGAAGTCGCCTGCAGTGCTGCACTCTAACCACTGCGCCACCGAGGCTCTTAATATGCGTGGGTGTTTTATGGATGGAAAAACTGTGATTCTATCAGCATGTATTCTTGGTGGCCAGGCTGCCTAGAACTCCTGCAATGGACAATTTAACAAGCTTCTGGGGTCATACGCACCTTCCCCTGAATGAAAGATATTTCAGCATCGAGAAATTACTTGGCTGAAAAATGAACCCTTGAAAGGAGCTGATAAAAACTCCGCTAAGCAGGATAAATGCAGTCAAAATTCTCAGCATTTGTTAGCTGAACCAATAGAGGCTTTCGCTAATAGACTGCCCTTTATCTACACAGCCGGAGGTGGTATTCAGCCAGTTCGGACCGATTTGGGTGAAGCGGTAATGGCAACAGCGGGTGGGCCAGCCCACTTGTCCTGGAGTAATGCCTTCCTATTTAGCCACATTTTTGAGGCCCAGCGCATTCATGGAAGGCACACGTGTGAGCAAAGTGCCTGCGCGGAAGGCCGGGTGCATGCGCGAAGCAAGCATGCGCGCATGCAGCAAACCGGTGTTAAGAATATGTGAAACCCATCGCTGTCCACAACTGTTGGGAGCCTTGATAGTACAGTGGTTTAGTGCACCCTGTTATTAACACAGCTGCCTGCAATATCTGCTGGTTCGAATCTCTCCAAGGCTCAAGGTTGACTCAGCCTTCCATCCTTTCTAAGGTAGGTGAAATGAGGACCCAGTTTGTGGGGGCAATAAGCTGACTTTGTATAAATATACAAAAGTATGAAGGCTATTGCTTAACGCATTGTAAGCCGCCCTGAGTCTCCGGAGAATGGCGGCATATAAATCAAATTAAAAAAAAAAAAAATGAAATACGCTTCTTCTCCGGCAATATCTCAATTAAAAGTTGTTAGACCGATCTCACACGCAATGATGACAACCATTTTATGGCCTTCAATCAAATTTGGGAAAAGCAGAATGATGGATTGGGCGAGACACCGCAGGGTACGAAAAAAGCAAGAAGCTTTTTAGCGGACTTCTTTTTTTAAATTATTATTATTATTATTATTGTGAATGACATTTCTTAGCGCTTAATACACATCGTGTTGTCTGGGTATTTAATTTACTTAACAGTACATATTACGTTCTATGTATTGTTTAGAGGACTTCTATGGAAGAAATGGAGGTAGTGACAGATTTTATTTTCCTGGGCTCCAAGATCACCACAGATGGGGACTGCAGCCAAGAAATTAAAAGGCGCTTGCTCCTGGGGAGGAAAGCCATGGCAAATCTAGACAGCATGCTAAAAAGCAGAGACATCACCCTGCCAACAAAAGTGCGTATAGTCAAGGCTATGGTTTTCCCAGTTGCAACGGATGGCTGTGAAAGTTGGACCATAAGGAAGGCTGAGAGCCAAAGAATTGAGGCCTCTGAACTCTGGTGCTGGAGAATACGCCTGCGAGTCCTTGGACTACAAGGCGATCCACCTCGGTCAGTCCTAGAGGAGATCAACCCTGACTGACTGCTCTTTAGAAGGCCAGATCCTGAAGAGGAAATTCAAATGACCACCTAATGAGAAGGAAGGACTCCCTTCCTTCACCAGAAGAGCCTAATGCTGGGAACGATTGAGGGCAAAAGAAGAAGGGGACAGCAGAGAACGAAGTGGCTGGACGGAGTCACTGAAGCAGTCGACATGAGAATTAAATGGACTCCAGAAGATGGTGAGGACAGGAAGGCCTGGAGGAACATTGTTCGTATGGTCGCGATGGGTCGGACACAACTTCTCAACTAATAACAACAACAATAGTAAAGATTGCCTGTTGGCACAACTTTTGAGGGTTTCCGCCATTGAGTAAGACGACCTTCAAACTTTTATCCAACTCTGTAATGAAATAGCATAGCCCTCCTGTAGGAGGAAGTAATGAAAATATATTTTTTTAATTAAATTCTTCAACCTCCTATGCTTCTGTCCAATTATCCTCCTTTGCCTGAAGCTATAAATTACTATCCTAAAACCGCCAGAATAAGAGACAGAAATTGGAGAACAGATGAGAACTCACCTTGCTATTAATTATATGTAAACTAGGCTACAATACGTTTTTAACTATTTTTGTTTATTCCGGCTATTTTTGAAGAACTGTCTAAGCACACCAAGATCTGTGATATGCAGTGTGGAAACTGTTACTCAAGATGCCTTTGTGTAGCTCGCACGGAATCATTCCAGATGGAATTAATTTTTGAAAGGATGGAAACTCATCCTGGTTTTTTCTTTTCTTTTTAATTTCTATTATTAGGCAAGACAAGTTTTTGAATGTCAGGATATTAAATTAATATTCTGAGCAAACAATTGCCCTTACAAATGAGATGGCTCTGGTTCTAAAAGATGTCATAGTTAACCCCACAGATAAAAGCTGCTCAGCAAAAATTAGCATTTATTCTAAAAAACGGTAGCAGCACTGTTACGTTGTGTGATCTAAAAAAAAAAAACACTGATAGAAAATCCATTATTTGTGAAACCCAGCATACTCTTAATATACCCTTTTCTTCCCTGCCGGAGTTCTAATCAAATTTCTTCCCTCATTTGGACTGGCTGTCTGAGAAGAGAACAGCCTGGAGAATTGTAAGTGCTGACACTTTCCAAATTAGTGTTTTGATATTTACTACCGACTGAGCTTTGTGGCTTCCTGTTAGTTCCTAGGACCTTGTATCTTATCCAGAAGAGTTTTAGTCACCCAGATCACTAACCATTTAAATGAAAGAACACATCAAAAACCAATGGATGGAAGTGCCTTGAAGTACCCAGGTTCAGCACCATGGACAGCACCAGGTTCAGTACCATGGACAGCACCACCCAGTTTCTGCTTCAAGATGAATACGTGAGACCTTCAGAAGTAGTTGTTGAACTAAGCAGCAGCATCTATTCAACACCAATCATGAAAAGTTAAACTGGATCCAGTCTGATTAGTACTGCAAGAGAGACCCCAAGAATATATTTTAAAAATTTTTAAAAAATCCTAGAAGAAAGCAATGATAAATCACTTCTCTATTGTGCCTCCATATCCCTACCGGGATACGCATGAAGTCTTCAGAAATGGAATATGATTTAAGATAGACTAATTTCATCATATTCTACACCAACATGGAACAACTGGGAAGGTGTGGTAGTCTTGCTAGAAGAATCTTTATAGTACAGGTAGTTCTCAACTCACGACCGCAATTGAGCCCAGAATTTCTGTTGGTAAGTGGGACAGTTGTTAAGTGAATATTGTCCTATTTCTTGCCACAGTTGTTAATGGAGTCACGGCAGTTGTGAGTGAAATGGTTGTTAAGTGAATCTGGCTTTGCTTGTCAGAAGGCCGCAAAAGGGCCTTCTGACCGGGGCACTGCAGCCGTCATAAGTATGAACTGACAAATATCTGAATTTTGTTTCACATGACCATGGGGATGCTGCAATGGTTGTAAGTGTGAAAAATGGTGATAGGTCACTTCTTTCAGTGCTGTTGTAACTTTGAATGGTCACTAAATGAACTGTTTGTAAATCGTGGATTACCTATAGGTCTACTCCCTTAGTACATTTCCAACTTGTACATTCTCTTACTAAGACTGTATTCCTATTATTCTTCTCATCCTTCCCTATTACCTATCTCCTCCCACTTATGACTATAACCTCGTTGTTTGCATCTTTACGATTTATATTGTTTTATTTAGTTTCCTAGTATGATCTGGTTGCTTATTTAGTATCGTACGACTATCACTAAGTGTTGTATCATATGATTCTTGATGAATGTATTTTTTTTTTTGGCCAATAAAGATTCTATTCTATTCTATTCTATTCTATTCTATTCTATTCTATTCTATTCTATTCTATTCTATTCTATTCTATTCTATTCTATTCTATTCTATTCTATTCTACTCTATTCTACTCTACTCTACTCTACTCTACTCTACTATTGTATTGTATTGTATTGTATTGTATTGTATTGTATTGTATTGTATTGTATTGTATTCTATTCTATTCTATTCTATTCTACTCTACTCTACTCTACTCTACTCTACTCTACTCTACTCTACTCTACTCTACTCTACTCTACTCTACTCTACCCTACCCTACCCTACTCTTATATTCTATTGTATTCTATTCTATCTATTCTATTCTATTCTATTCTTCTTTTCTTTTCTATTCTATTCTTCTACTCTATACTACTCTACTCTACTCTACTCTACTCTACTCTACTCTTCTATTCTATTCTATTCTATTCTATTCTATTCTATTCTATATTCTATTCTATTCTATTCTATTTTTCTTTTCTTTTCTATTCTTCTACGCTACTACTCCTACTCTACTCTACTCTACTCTACTCTATTCTACTCTACTCTACTCTACTCTACTCTACTCTACTCTACTCTACTCTACTCTACTCTATTCTATTCTATTCTATTCTATTCTATTCTATTCTATTCTAGGCAATGAGTACTGTGGATCATTCAGCTTTCTAAGTCTTGTAGGAGTACAAATTCCCTCCTTCTTACCATTTGTGCATGCTGCCATCTCTATAGGATTTAAGGGATCGGTTGCAGGACCCCCCAGTGAAGACTTTCCACCCACGAGGTCCTGCTTCTACACGATTTCCACCCCTGCGGTCACTAATTCCTCAAAGCCCATCTTCCTGAGCCCGATCAGTTTCTCTAATGCTTCAAAATGCCACTTTGTGATTCATGGAAATGCAATGGCAGCTCTTTGCAGGGTTCTGGTCTTTCAAATTAAAGAGTAGCAGCCTGAGCATTAAATCGGTGTTGTTGCCCCCCCCCGCTCACCTCCCCCCCTCCACTAGTTATTTATAAGCCTGGATGTTTTATCAGGCGGACTGAGAGAATGCAGCCGCACGCTGGTATTTTGAAGGTAGCCCTGGGGACACGTGTAAGCGAAAGCAGAACTTCAAAAGGGAAACACAGTGGGCCTGCTGGGTTTAATTAAAAAGCTCAAAGGGTTTGTGCTAAGCCGGTATGGCACTCCTACATCAACCTGACTGTCACATCCACCGGAGAAAAATATTAATCCAGATCCAATCAACCTAGAAGAAAAGAACAGAGCTGCCCTCCGGAACCCCCTTCCACTGCGTCACACCCAGAATTTCAAAAAGCCAGACCTGCTGAAAGAGGTTATCCTAGGTGTGCGGCGTCAAAATTACAGGCCCAACAATCACTTTAGATTCAACTGAAAAGGGAAACGACAAGAGAGAGGGGAAGGAGAAGAGAGAGAGGAAGGGAGAAGAGAGGAGGGGAGAGGAGAGGAGAAAGAAGAAAGGGAAAAGGAGAGGAAGAAAAAGAAGGGGAAGAGGAGTAGAAGAGAAGGTTAGAAGGGGGAAAGGGAAGGGGAAGTAGGAAAGAGAAGGAGAGGAAGAAAGAAGAAAGTAGGAGGAGAAGGAGGAAAGAAGAGAAGGGGAGGAGAAGAAGAAACATTGGAGGAAAGGTAAAGGGGTAAAAGAGCAGCCCTGAAAAAAGTAAAAAATGAAAAATGAAAGTTAAAAGATAAGGTGAATGTAAAATGATGGATAAATGACCTGTACATGTAAATGTGTGTTTTTTGTTTGTTTGTTTTTTTAAATTTGATTTATATGCCACCCTTCTCCGGAGGACTCAGGGCGGCTTACAGTGCGTTAAGCAATAGCCTTCATACTTTTGTATATTTTTTATACAAAGTCAGCTTATTGCCCCCACAAACTGGGTCCTCAATTTACCTCCCTTAGAAAGGATGGAAGGCTGAGTCAACCTTGAGCTTGGCAAGATTCGAACTTACTTTAATTGCAGACAGCTGGAGTTAAATTACAATGCATTAGTCTGCTGAGCTATCCAGGCTCCTTTATGAGAAATTTATGAGAAATATTATTATTATTATTATTATTATTATTATTATTATTATTATTATTATTATTATTTTATTTCTATACCGCCCTTCTCCCGAAGGACTCAGGGCGGTGTACAGTCTATTTAAAAACACAAGACAAAACAGCAGTTAAAAATTAAAATGATTAAATAGATTTGGCTCAATTTAAAACCCCAGAAATTTAAAATACCCCAATTTAAAATTATTATGTTGATAGGCCAGCCTGGCGGAACAACAGGGTCTTCAGTGCGCAGAGAAACACCCGGAGGTCGGAGATCTTACGTATTTCCGGGGGGCAGTTCATTCCACAGGGCTGGGGCTCCCACAGAGAAGGCCCTCCCCCTGGGTGTCGCCAGCCGACATAGCTTGGCTGATGGCACCCTGAGGAGGCCCTCTCTGTGGGAACGGACTGGTCGGTGGGAGGCTATTGGTGGCAGAAGTCGGTCTCGAAGGTACCCGGGTCCTGTGCCATGGAGCGCTTTAAAGGTGGTAACCAACACCTTGAATCACACCCGGAAGACCACTGGGAGCCAGTGCAGCTCGGTGCAGGAGGGGTGTCACGTGGGCACAACGAGTTGCGCCCATAACCACCCACGCGGCCGCATTCTGGACCAGTTGGAGCCTCCGAGTGCTCTTCAAGGGGAGCCCCATGTAGAGAGCATTACAATAGTCCAACCGGGAGGTAACAAGGGCGTGAGTGACCGTGCGCAGGGCGTCCCGGTCCAGAAAGGGCTGCAACTGGTGGATCAGGTGAACCTGATAAAAGGCCCCCCTGGCCACGGCCGTCATGTGCTCTTCTAAAGACAGCCGTGCGTCCAGGAGGACACCCAGATTGCGAGCCCTCTCTGTGGGGGGCAAAGATTCACCCCCAATAGTCAGCGATGGCACCTGCTGACTATATCGGGACGCCGGAAGCCACAGCCACTCGGTCTTAAAAATAAAAAACCTTTTTTAAAAAAAAAAATTACAGGCCCAACAAGACCACTCATGGAAACGAAGTGCTGTGGTTCCCAAAACAGCCAATGGAGCCCTGGCTGTATCCGCAAAAGGGTAGCTTCGATCACACAAACTAATAATACCTCTTTATGCTACGCTTAGTGAGGGCATCGTTAGAATACTGGGTGCATCACTAAATGTTGTGGAGATTCTCGGTCATCCAGGTCATGGTTGTCCCAAAGGTGCCTTTTTTTCCAAGAGGCAGTTGGACTCTCTGGTTTTTCTCTGAAGACATTTCGCTTCTCATCCAAGAAGCTTCTTCAGCTCTGACTGGATGGTGGTGGGGAAGGAAAGGATTGATGCTCCTTGCAGACAGCTGGTCATTTGCATCCTTTTAGAGGGTCGTTGAGGCCACCTGGAGGTTTATCTGTGTCCTCGGGGTCACCTGAGTGGTGCTCTTGGTTCCTGTGGTCTGCAATTTTTTCCTCTGGAAATCCATTCCTACTCCCACACCATTCAAAGGGTGTTCATCCCAAATTGTATGGCTAAACGTCTGTAGAGATTCTGTCATCTAGGTCAGGAGTCGGCAACCTTAAACACTTAAAGAGCCACAAATGTCCTAACCGGAAGCCCCCTGTTCAATTCTGGAGCCAACTGGAAGTCTGGTTCCCACCCACCCCCTCCTCCTAGCACGGTGTCCTTTTTTCTTCTGCCGACCGGAAGTACAGTTTCTCCTCCACCGCCACTACCATAGAGTCTCCTCCTAGCACGGAGTCCTTTTTCCTCTACCTGTCCTAACTGAAAGCCCTATCAATTGTGGAGCCGACCAGCAACAGGGAGCCACAGCAGAGGGATGAAAGAGCCACATGTGGCTCCAGAGCTGCAGGTTGCTGACTCCTGATCTAGGTCATGGTTGTCCCAAAGGCCCCACACCCGTTTGCGTTACTCAGGTGACCCTGAGGACACAGGGAAAACGTTCAAGTGTCTCAATGACCCTCTAAAAAGAATGCCAATGACCAGCTGTTTGCAAGGAATATAAATCCTTCCATTCCTCCACCATCCAGTCAGAGCTGAAGAAGCTTCTTGGATGAGAAGCGAAACATCATCAAAAAAAAAATCCTGATTGCCTCTTGGGAAAACCGTCTTTGGGGACAATACTCTGTACAGATCTGGTCGCCATGATGCCGAAGTGATGCCAGAATGATAAAGAATGCAGAAAAGAGCAAGAAAGACGATTAAAGGGAGGCTGTGGACGCTAAATTGAAATGATGAACGATTAAGGGACCTGGGTATGACTAGCCTATCAAAGAGAAGGATTAGAGAGGAGATGATAACTGCCTTCCAGTACTCAAGGGGGCTTTTACAAAGAAGAGGGGATTGACTTATTCTCCAAAGCTCCAGAGGGCAGAACAAGAAGTAATGTTTTTCCACCCGTGTACCATCCCTCTGCTAAACAACTCATTCCCACAACACTGTCAATCTATCTAGTTATTACTATTCTTCTTCTCACCTTTCCTATTACCTGTTTCCTTAGCTTCTCATGACGATAACTTTGTTGCTTGTATCGCACGATTTCTATTAATTGCTTTATTTCGTATCCTAGTGGGAT